>NC_057851.1:63785549-64065549 GCF_015237465.2 Chelonia mydas | reverse complement strand
CATAAAGAATAAAGTTCTTCTTTAAAAAAATAAAAATAAAAATCTGCTTTAAGTAGGTTTTCCCTCCCAGGTTTTCTTAATTATAAGGATTCCAAAAGTGGTATTCTCTTGAATTCTTGCATTGAAATTTTTATTGCAGTGGTATAGATGAATGCCATCATTGGTATCCTTAAATTTTATTTCTGCTCATGAAGGTTAATCATGATTGTCTATATAGTAATCACTTTTGGATTGTGTTCAGATACAGCAGTTTCAGGTGTAATCATCAGAGCTGGTTAGTCAGGCATTCCAGATAGTGGTTCTTTTCAGAACCTTTTTTAAAGGGTTGGTTAACTACCTCAGTAGCAGAGGATTGAACTATACCCTGTCTGTACTGTACATAGAAAATCTTTGTAGATAAAAGCAAGGCTTGTTTAATATGATATGAGGGTAAGATAATATACCAAATGTAACATTCTTAGTTGCCTTTAGTTTCAGAGGCTTTGTAAGATTTCCTCATGACCATCATAACAGGCCTTGCTTTTGTCGTATTTTGTGGCTGAAAAAGCAGCCTTGCTTCTTCAGATATTGTAGTTATTTGGATGTATAATAGTTTAGCAAGATGTTACTTTTGTAAGACATCAGATGTTCAAAAAAGTGCATCAGCAACTTGTACTAAATACTGCAGTGTCCCTTTATAAAAGGTCAGACTAAAACTGACAACTGTACAGTGAAGCCTGACATTTGGATATTTTGAAGTTTTTCATAAATCATAGAAAATAGTATATGGCTGTAGTTTAGCTTTTTAGGTAAAAGGTATGTTTTCATTAGTGCATTTCTTATTGCTGATCGCTGTAAAAACATGTGGATCAGCTTTCCATTTCTCTTATGCAGATCATGATAACCTGTAGAGTAGAGTACAATCATTTGTGCTATGTTTTTAATTTTCTAAAGCACCTTGATGACAGTGAGCGTTCAGTGGTGAAGCATCCTCTATTGAATCACCTTTCAAAAAAAAAAAAAATTAAGTCCAAACTCGTATAGGTAAAGACAAGTGAAATTATGATTTAACTTGGACTTGACATAATGAGCTTCCCTTATCCCCTTTCCCAAAGGGATACTGCAGTTATACTACATACCCATAGGCACCACAATGAAAATTGAAGCTTATACCTAATTAAGGTTTTATACACACCAGTTCCCCCCAGTAAATGCAAATTTTATTAAAAAATTAGATATGTCATATGTTGAAAATGCTCATGGCAAACAATCATTTTGCATTCCTGCAAATAAAATTGTTTTATACTGTAAGCTGGAGGCGAGTGTAACTTATTTTTGTAATAAAGTTTTTATTTTTTTTATGTGTCATTAATATAAATGTGTGTTAGTACAGAGATCTTCTGGTTTAAAAACTTAGAATCGCACACATTTCAGTATGTTTACTTGTATTTACATAATTTTTAGAATAGTGGTTGCCAATAGCCTGTATGTTTCACATTAATTGAATTTTTTGTTACCTTTAATAAACCATTTTAGTATGTTGTATGTCAATTACTGGGATAGCTGGGACATGAAGTGTAATTTAAAATTGTCAAGTATTCATTGGAATATGTAAATGTGCCTTGCCAGTTATGAACCTTAAACATAAGTGGATGATGGTAAATTGAGTAGTCAATGCTTAATGAGGCATTTGCTGCCAGTTTCGTAAACTGCCCATGCTAAAGAAAGTACTTCTTTTTCCTCAGATTTGAGCATAAAAGTATGATATTGAATCAGCTTCTAAAATTTCAAACATATTGATAGAATATTAGGCTTATGGAAAGTGGGTTTGCTAAATACATGTACCCTTACGTATAATTTTGAAATTCAATGTAATCTTTGGTGCTGGCAATTCCCAGTGTCAAGGAGTTAATGCTCCCTTCAAAAGAGGTTGCCATGCCTACTGGCACTTTTACTGTCATATATGGTTTTATAAGGAACACTGTCAGGGTGTTTGTATCACTTTTACAGTAAGTCACAAATTTGGGTTTAATGAATTGGGCACTGGGGAAGAGGCAAAATCCTCCAATTTCTATATCACTTAAATCTCTCCATTGCTGAAAAATTGAAAAATGCTTTTGTGGTCTCACAAGTGCTACTTTTTTTCCCCTCTCTGTTGGAAAAACTGAAAACCTTCTATTTTCAGAACTGTGTTAACAATTGGTGCTGGTGGGCAAAGAAGATATGACACTAAGGCACTATGTAAGTTGAAATTGTGGACAAATATCCATCCATTTCAGCTCTAATTAAAGTACAGAGGGAAAATATTGGAAAATGTTAAAATTGACAAGGAAGTATTTTTGTTTGAATGGAATGTAAGCAATGGTGAGTAAACAAAACTACCAGAATCTTGACAGTGTTCTTTTTAATAATTATGAACTCAAGCCATTATAACTTTTAAAATTAAATATGATTTGCACTGTTCTGATATTGGTGCAGTTTTTTAGCAATATGATCTGAAAGCTAAAGTAAAAATGCATGTGATGACTTAATGATATTGTGCAAAAATAAGTTTTCAAAACAAGAAATGTTAAGATGTTTGCAAAGCTTTAAATTTGGTTGTTAAAGGAAACAAAACAAACTTCAATATTACGTATTAATGATATTGAAGATGGGCAAGTGCATATATAAAAGGTTGGTTTGGTTGTACTGGGTGTTGGTAAACTTGAAATGTTCTACAGCAATAATGCAGTTTTTATGGAATATGATATAAATGAACATAATACACACACTTCCTATCAGCATGTTAAAAGCAGCTGTTTACTATCTAAAATATTTTACTACCTGCAGTTGTGTTCATGGGGTCTTTCTCTGCTGAAATAGTTGGAAAGAATTGAGTATGAGCTCTAATAGTTCCACACTAGCGTGTGCAGATCTCTTCCAAAATTCACAGGATAGTTGAATTTAAGAAGAAGTTAGAAACCTGTGCTGCTTAACACTTCTGGTTTATAAACACTCCAAAACTGTCATTTGAAAGTATACTTCGTTTTAAAATTCAAGTTTGTTTTTGTTAAAAGGGGGTTGTACAGGCCTGTTACTATTGTGTTTTTTTTAAAGAAGCATGGTTAAGTCCAACTTCACTCAGAATTTAGGTTATGTAAAAAAGCTTTTTACAAGTCTTCAGATCAGTACCTTACCAGGAACTTATTTAGAATGAAGACCATTTTAAAAATAAACTTAGTCCTGTCCTGTGTGCATCCTGCACCTTCCTGAGCATGTGAAAGTGAAATTGACTAAAATACTTCCATTGTCTGAGCTGAGAAATGCAAAAAGGCAATAACAGTGAAAGGAGAAACTATTTTAATAATATAGGTAATTAAAAATTACATTTCTTTGTTTTACTTTTACCTGAATGTCCCTGTAAACACTACAGATTTAAAAGAAGGGAAATAGCTATTGTTGCTATACTGCGATAACAGGATGACATTAGAACTTCAAATTACACAAGTCTTCTTTTAAAGTGACACCTACCAATTCTAAATCAAACTTCTGTCTGAAAATATTACCTGCTATTCTATATCTCTCTCACAATTGCTATTACTAAAACCTATTTTTTCTTTTCCAGTTTGTCACTTTGTGCATTTGTCAGTACTTATAGTCTGTTTCACTCTTCCCTTGTTTAGCCAGTCAGTTATTATATTTGTGTGTGATTTTTTACAAAGCAATAGGAGAAAAAAAATTAAGTGTAACAGACAGAGAAATGGAGACCTAGGTTGGTGGCTACATAAAAATAAGTGTGAATGTTTTTTCTGAATTCACCAAGTCTCAAGCTGATAGTGCTCCTTTCATACCAAAATTAGTTACAATCAAACACATTTGTGAGGATTTAATGAAGAGGATGATGCTTGCTTAAAATAATCTCAGAAGCAGGTATTGGAAATATATATACACACAAAATAAGAAAAATGCATTACCATTTCTCAAAATGCTCTATAATCTGAAAACTCTCAGATTTTGTTTTGTTTGCACAAATATGAAGCTTAGATGACTTGGTTCCTAATTCTGTAACCAGCTCAGCATGAGCATAGGGATCTGGCTAAATTTTTTAAATTGGGGCTCAAACTGTTAACCAGCCATCTTTGCTGGCTATGAGCACTTTAACTGATCTCAAGTCTGTGAGAGGACCAGCTCCATCAGCTGAGCCAGGATTTCTAGTGCCAAGCTTCTGCGTTGAAGTGCTTTTCTCACGGACTCTGCCTGCCAAATAAAAATGACAAGTTATTTTCTAGTCCATTTTTCTGCATGGCACTCTGGTAAAGCATAAGAGAGTCTTGCTAAAGATCCTTTTTTATGTGAGAGAGGCAGGGAGAAAACATACAGCTATTTTGGTTCTCCACAACTTTGTGATGAGATACCAAAATTAGGCCACTGAAAACCTCTGTCCCACCATGCAAAACTACTTTTCTATAATGCTTTTTTGGACCAATCTGATTAAAACTTCTTGTGCAAATTTGCCAGATCTGTGTTCAGACATATAGGGCAAAGGAAGCTGATTTTTTTTTGTTTGTAGCTTTCAGTCCTGCTTTTACAGGACATCCTAGTCACTAAAGGACTTTGTTGAATGTCAGTATTACTATAAATTCTGATATTTTATTAGCTTATTTAAATTTGGAGAGAGGGACATTTGTTATGGCAAAGTCCTAGATAAAGTTTTAGCTGGTTGATGGGATAAAGAATAGTTTTTTCCCCAACCTAAGGTGGTCACCCAAGTGGATAGCTGAGCTCACCTGGGAACACTTGGTCAAATTTAGTATCATTAACATTTAATGAGAATATCTTCCCAGGGCCTCAACATTTTTCTGAACATGTGGCAAGAGCTAGATAATTCATTGGAGAGTAGCAGCAATTGTAACAGTTGTCTGCTGTTCTGCAGTATCACAAGTCTAGGAGTACTAGTCCTACCGGTAGGTAAGTAAATATACAACTTCTTGACTGTAGTGCAATGTATCTGGATTAGATTAGTTTCAGGTAGTGGCAAACTACAAGGAACAGAAAATGCTATGTGGCTGCATGAGTTCTCTTGGTTTCTGAATGTTAAAGGAGTCAAACATCTGCTCCATGTCACTCTTCACACAGTGATGTAACTGGTAATATACTAGCCAAAACCAGCAGCACAAGAAGTCTGGTTTCCTTCTAGACTGAAAGACTGCATTCACCAAAGCATTAGTGAGGCAGTTACTTAATTTGTTTAAACTCTCTTCTGTGGGTGACTGAATGGACACTAAGGACCACACAGATTTATCTCCTGATCTAATGTAAGAGAAGTAGCATTGAGGACATTGTTCTAAATATGACATTAGCAGTTTCCTATAATACAAGAACTGTTGTGTACTCAGAACTTATTTTAATGATATACTGTGTGTTTTATCGGGGTTTTTGTTTTGTGCATCATACTTGCCAGGTCTTTTTTCCAAAATTTGTTTGGTGCAGGACCACTTGAAGATCATATTCCTTTCTAAATTTGTGTGCCAATTTGCTTGAAGTACTTATTTTCATTCGTTCTATCTTGATCAAAAGTCCTGAATTTTGTTGTAACATCTCTATTTAATAGCACTAGCGCTGCATTGTAGTTTTGTTTTTTTAAATGGGATGTTGCTTTCTTTGGTCACTGATGCATAGAAAGAACAAAATAGGACTTGAGCCATCTCCTCTCTATCCCACCCCCATGCTAAAAATTTTCTTAGTACATTATTTCCACTACCAATCCTAGTCATTCTAGATAAACACACACACCCCCACTCCCCATACTGTAATTTGACCTTTATAGAAAATGTGATGAGTAAAAACCTTATGGAATTCTGGATAAATATTCCATCATTCTTGAAAATGATTATCTAAAATCCAATATCGAGTGTTTTATCTGGTCTCAACTTTTTTATTTCTTTATAGCTGAAGATAAATCACAAGTGTCTAATACCTCTAAACTTCCTGTGACCCAAGTGTGGATTTAGTATTACCTAATTTCCAGAATGTAGTTCTTATTACGTTTCTCTAATGTATAATGTACTTCACATAATGAGAATCTCAAAAGGCTTCACAAATATTGAGCCTACCTGGGAGGAAAGGGGGTGTGTGCATGTATGTATATGATGAGTAAGGTTATGATTTTCATAGATATTTTTAGCAAAAGTAAGGACAGGCCATGGGCAATGAACAAAAATACATGAAAGCTGTGACCTGTCTGACTCTTACTAAAAACATCTCTGACACAATGGGGTGGAGGGTCCAGCACCCTGCTCCACTGCATGTGGTGGCTGGGAGAGACCCCTGACTGCAGGGCTAGGATCTCAGGGGAACCCTCTTCCCACCCTCCTGCAGGGCTGGAGATTCCCCTGCAGCAATGGGGGACTGCAGGGTTCCCTGCTGCCCACTGGGGCTGGGGAGCTCCATGGGATTCCCCATTGCACTGCAGGGCTGGGGGAGAGGGCCATTACCTGGGGTGGCTAGGAGCTGCAGGGGCCCTCTGCTGCCATGGCGGCTGGGCTGCTGTGGGGCCCCAATGTCACAGTCATGGAATCCGTGACTTCTGCAGTTTCCGTAACATGCTCATAGCCTTAATGATGGGTAAACCAAGCCACAGAAGCTAAGGTAACACAGAGTGAGCCTTTGGCACAGCATCTGGCTCCCAGTCCTGTGCTCTAGTCATCATAAGGTATTACCTTTCCATCTTGTAGTAGCTAGTAATTTATCTTTTTTCACTTCTGTCTTGAATCATGATATAGTATTTGGCCATTTTATGTTTAAGAGAAGTTACTTTGAGGTGGGCAAAGCAAGGGTGGAGACAACACAATCCATGTTCTTGCTAAATATCTGAGCAAACTAATACAGAATGACTTGCAAGGGAAAGTGACCATCAAAGTGTTGAATTGTTAATGAATGACTAGAGCCAAACACGCAGAAGCAAAAAACTGGTTTGTGGTATTAAACAGGTGTGCCTTCTGTCAATATTTTCAGTTATCAATCCTAACAAGTCTAGAATGTAGTAGGTGCTAGCAGTGAATAAGCTTCCACAAACTACATCAACCATAGTTTAAAAGTATGTTGAGTATTCCATGACAGGTGGCTGATAAAAAAAAAAAAAAGCCATTTCAAATGCTGCTTAATGACTAGGTCTTCCTTCTGGTTAACTTGTGTGACATAAGGACTCCAATTTGGGGCTGCTCTTCTCTAAAATGGTTTCTGTAATTCACATGGGATCCGAACTTCTTGCCTTTGTCTCCATTTAAGTCTGAAAAGGGGGATTGTGCTTCCATCGGATAGGTTTTTGGCAAACCTGGGAACTTTGCAGTAGTTTTCAGACACCTAAGAGAAATAAGTTACTAACCTTTCTGTAACTGTTCTTCAAAATGTGTTGCATTGTCCATTCCAATGTAGGAGTGTGCATATCCTGAGCACACTTGCCGGAATTTTTTCCCCTAGTGGTATCCATTGGGTTGTCTCCAGCATGACTGGTGTGTCACACTCATAGCGCTGGTATAACGGGCCCTGCCGACCAGCTCCCTTCAGTTTCTTACTGACTGCCTCCAATAAGTGGGGATGGAGGGCGGGTTTTGGAATGGTCATGTGCAACATATCTCAAAGAACAGTAGTTACGGGAAGGTTAGTAACTTTTTTCTTCTTTGATTGTTTGCACATGTCCATTCCAATGTAGGTAACTCACATGCAGCTGTACAGGAGGTGGATTCAGAGTTCGAGGGCAGGCTGACTGCAATACTGTGTGGCCAAAGCCAGTATCTGCTCCAGCCTGCTGGGTAATGGCACAGTGCGTTGCAAATGTGGATTAACGACCAGGTTGCTACCCTGCAGCTGTCCTGAATTGAGACTTGTGCTAGAAAAGCAGTGGAGGAGGCTTGTGACCTTGTGGAGTGAGCCATCAGATTAGCTGGGAGACCCATCTTTCTGCTGTCATTGTGAACAGTTGAGTAGATTTGCAGAATGGTTTAGTCCTATGTATGTTGAAAGCCAGGGGCCTCCTAACATCCAAGAGTGAAGGCTCTGTACTCCATTCACATATGATTTAGAGTAGAATAGTGGTAGGAAGATTGCTTGATTGCACTGGAATTGTGAGACCGCCTTTAGGTGATCATAACTGAACTTTGTCCTTGAAGACCGTATATGGGGGCTCCGATGTGAGGGCCTGGATCTCTGAGAATCTTCTGGCTAAAGTGATGGCCAGAAAAGGGGTTGTAACAAACACATCGCTAGGGGCTCAAACAGACCCTGTAACCTTTGACAGGATGAGGTTCAGGTCCCAGGGGGGGACTGGATCTCTAACCTGGGGTACACCCTCTTCAGGCCTTTGAGAAAACTGATGCCCATCTCATGTGAAAAAACTGATTGGTTGTCAACCTTGTGATGGCTGACAGGTGAACCCTGACTGAAGAGACAGCTAGATCTTGTTTCAGCAGTAGGAGGTACTCTAAAACAAGCTGCAGGGAGGACTGCAAGGGTGAAATTTGCTGTTGGGAGCTTCAGGTGGAAAAGCGCTTCCATTTTGGAAGGCTGGGGCCCCTGACGGAGGGCATCCTATTGCCCAGTAGGATCTCACAGACCTGTCCCCAGCAAGCTTGGTCCTGCGGATTCAGCCATGAACCTTCCAGGCCATCAGATGAAGAGACCTGAGGTTTGGGTGGAGCAGCCGACCATGGTCCTGGGAGATCAGGTCCAGTTGCAGCAGAAGCCGCAGCAGTGCCTCCACTGAGAGATTTAAGAGCCCCGGGGGCGAGCTAATGATGCCTGTGAGACAGTGGGCCTATGAGAATGACCTCGCTTGCTCTTCTTCAGAACCTGGTGAATCAGCAGGATAGAAGAAAATGCGTAATACAGGTGTCTTGTTCATGGTGAGGGACCCCAGGCTCTGACCTTGCAGAGAGCAGAACTGATGGCATTCCTGTTGCAGGTGGCAAACAGGTCTATAAGGGGAGCCTCCCACCATTGGAAGATGTCCCTCATAATGTCCAGTTAGAGAGACCACTTGTGGTGAGAGGAGAAAAACGTGCTGAGGTGATCTGCCAGCTGGTTCTATGTTCCTAGTAGGTAGGATGCTTTCAAGCTGATGGAATGAGCAATGCAAAGCTCCCACAGGTGGACTGCTTCCTGACATAGGGGAAGAACACATGCTGCCCTGCCTACGTAGACCTTGGCTGTTGTATTGTCCATGAGAACCAAAACAGTCTTGCTCGTAATGTGAGGTAAAAATGCCTGGCAGGCTAGACAAACTGCCCTGAGCTCCCTGACATTGATGCAGAGAGAGAGCTCTTCTTGAGACCAGGGGCCCTGAGTCCTGAGGGACCCTAGATGGGCTCCCCAGTCGAGGGCTGATGTGTTAGATGCTATGGACAACAGTGAGTGGTGCCTTTAGAAGGGTACCCCTGCACATGCTATGTGGTGGTTCAGCCACCATGTCAGTGAGCTGAGGACCTCTGCAGGCACCACGAACAGTGAGTCCAGGTGATGACATGAGGGGGAGTATATTGTGGCTAGCTAGGCTTGGAGAGGTCTGAGATGTAGCCTCACATGTTGCACTATATATGTGCATGATGCCATGTGGTCCAGGAGGCTCAGATGCTTTCACACTGTTGTGATCGGATGAGCTTGGAGGGATCTTATCAGGGATGTAACTATGAAAGTTATCATCTGGAAGTAGGGTTCTTGCTTGCACGGAGTAGAGGACTGCACTGATGAACTGTATCTTTTTGGACCTTCAGCAGAAGACCCAATGCACTGAAGGTCAATTGAATAAGATGGATGTCTGCTTCCACCTGAGCTCTAGATTGGCCCTTGACTAGCCAGTCATCAAGGTATGGAAAAATGTGGACTTTCTTCTGAGAGAGGCTGCTACTACTGCTATGCAATTGATGAAAATTCCTGGGTGGCTGACAAGCCAAATGGGAGCACTGCGAACTGGTATTGTTCACTACAAAACTTAGGAAATGTCTGTGGCCTTGGAAGATCAAATATGGAAATAAGCATCCTTTAGCTCGAGGGTGACATACCCATCCCCTGGATCCAGTGAGGGAATGATGGAAGCCAAGGAGACCATGGGGAACTTTAAGTTCTTGAGATAGCAACTGAGATGACGCAGGTCTAAAATGGACCACCCTTTGCTTTCAGAATTAGGAAGTAGCAGAACTAGAACCCCTTTCATTTTAGGTGAAATGGAACCTCTTCCATGGCTCCCTCCCAAAGGAGGAATTTAACTTCTTGTTCCAACAGTTACTTTTGAGAAGTGTCCATGAAGAGAGGCAAGGAGGGGGAGTGGGGTAGGCAGGTGGAGTAGACAGAAGTTAGGTGTAAAACTGGTGTAATCCAGTTTTACTGTACTGAGTACCCAGTAATCTGAGTCCAGACATCCAGGAAGTGGGAAAGGCGGTTGGAGAACAAGGGGTAGCTGAATCCAGTGTAGAGAGGTTTACAATGCTGACCTTGTGTCTTGTCAAAACAAGTGCTTTGAAGATTCTGTGTGTCTGGGGCTGGACTACGCAGGACCTGCTGAGGAGGATTAGGGACAAGGTCTGCACCTGAATCCCTTGCTCTGATTGTGAGAAGTAACTTGTAGTGCTTCCTTGATCCTGCTCATTTGTACAGCCTCAGGGATTTCACGGTTGCCTTTGAGTCCTTGAGACTGTGCAGCCTAGCATCTGTTTGCTCAGAAAAGAACAATGACCCTTCAAAGGGACAGTCTTGTATTGTTGCATCTCATGTGGGAGCCACAAGGACTACAACCATGAGCGCTGCACATAGTTACCACTGTAGCAATTTTTCTTGCTGCGAATCCAGGGCCACCTGAAGAGAAGATTGTGACACTGTCTCCCCTTTTTTGACTAAGACTGAGAACTCCTGACTGGAGTCTGGGGGAGCAGGTCTTTAAAATTTAGCATAGACTCCCATATATTAAATTCATACTGATCCAGCAATGCTTGCTGATTTGCTTTGTGGTGCTAAAGGCCCTCTGTGGAATTTGCTTTTCATCTGAACAGGTCCAATTTCTTTGGATCCTTCACCTTGAGCATAGGACCAGTCTATCCTTGGCAATACCTTTTGTTGGTAGCCGCTACACCCAGGGATCCCAGGGGAGGGTGCGAAAAAAGGAATTCATACCCTTTAGTGGGTACAAAGTACTTGCACTCTGTGCACTTTGCTGTAGTCAGCAGAGAGGCAGGGGTTTGCCATAGAGCCTTGACTGGGTCCATAATGGCATCAGTAAGTGGTAAAACCACTCCAGAGAGACCCATAAATCACACAATGTCTGAGATTGTGTGTTGTCTCTGATCATATCCGCTTGGACCCCCAAGTTTGAGGCTACCCGCTTTGAGAGGTCCTAGTGCGCCTTGTGGCCATCTTGTGGCACCAGGGGTCTCCCTGCCACTACTGCCTCACTGGAGAGGAGGAGTTTATAATGGGCTGAGGACCCTCCGTTGGTTCCTCGCTGTCTGCAGGGGCCTGTGGGGTTTCTTCCTGAGGCTCGGTACTGGCGTCCAGATCTGTGGTGTCTCAGCACAGTACAAGGGTGTCCTAGCCTCTGAGACGACAACAGTGTGATTGTGTTGAGGAGGTGCCCTATGGTGGGGAACCCCCCAAGAAGAGTTCCAAAATGGCCACTGCATAGCTGCTGGTCCCCATGGACATGGTAGCCAAATATTTGGAGGAACTGCTGTCCTCTGGGCCATGGTGGAACAGGAATAGCCCAGGGAGCAGTGAGGTCTGCTGTGGTGATGAAGGGAATAAGATCCCACCTCCAAATCTGAGGGGGAAGTTGAGCTGTGAGGCAGAGACCAGGGCGGTGTTGTCCTCCTCCTTGCCAGAGATGGGCCGTGGGGTGGAGATCTTGAGGCGGTCAACGGGACTTTTTCCCTAGATGGTGGCTGCAGCACCGAGTGAAGTCTTGGTGATAACTCTGTGCTGCTTGGTGGCACTGGTGGTGCCAAGTATTGACCTTCTGGGGATGCTGGTACCAGTAGGGTGAGAAGATCCCTGGCTGCCGCAAATGCCTCAGGAGTTGATGGTACCACAAACTGGTTGGTATGTCGTCTGCCCTGACCGAAGTCTGTGGTGCTTGCAGCAGCACCAGGATTGCAGGCACCTGATGTTGTGGTGCCAGGGAAGAAGAGAGGCCTGACATGGGTCTCACTCTATCCCAGTCTCCTTTTGCCTTTGGCACCAGGGAGCAACTCTTCTCTTGATGTATTTGGTGCTGCTTCTTTGTCTTCCCCCGTGCCCACTGGGGCTGAGAATCCCAAGTCATGGAAAGAGCACTCTGCACCAAGGCTGAGGTGCTCAGTGTTGAGCCTCAGCACAGCTTGGAGGCAGGTTTTAAGGCTGCCTCCATGAGGATAACTTGCAGTCTTGCTGCTTGGTCCTTTTTGGTTCTGGGATCAGAAGTTCCTGCAGACTTGGCAGTGGTCTTTCCTATGAGCTTCCCACAAGCACTTGAAACGAACAATGTGAGTGCAGGCTCACTCATAGACTTATCACGAGAGGCATGCCAGTGACTGAGGCATGCCCCAGCACAGGAGTAAGCGGATGATCCTGCTAGCTAAGTGTGGAGGTGTCTGAAATTATGTAAGTTCTAAAAATTATTAAACTAATTCCTCACTAAGAACTGGATTTAAAAAGCCCCTAGAAGGACTGCCTGAGCAAAAAAGGGTTCCAGCAATCATCACAGGTGGTAAGAGGGAACTGAAGGGGAGCTGGGTTGGTGGGGCTCTTCATATCAGCACTTTGAACGTGCAACACTGGAGGTCGCTGATATCACTAGGGGAAAAAATTCCAGCAACTGTGCTCAGGGCATGCATGCACCTACGCTGGAATGGACATGTGCAGGAACTCGAACTTGTCCTTTCCCTATCCTAATTTGCTATTTAATACTATGTAGTTGATTCCGAAGGAGGGGAAATGAGTAATCTTATGTATGTGACATTGTTTTATAGTTTCAAGTTTTTCATGCTATAGGCTATGTCTACACTACAGCAGTAAGTCGATCTACGCTACATAGCTGGAGTCCATGTACCTAAGGTCGAGTTACCGCGGGGTCTACACGATGAGGGGTCGACAGAAAAAACTCAACCTTACTCCTCTCATCGGGGGTAGAGTATAGGAGAGCGATCTGCAGTTGATTTGGCAGGTCTAGTGAAATCGACCACCGGTGGATCAGTCTCAAAGCATTGATCCCAGCTGTAGTGTAGACCTGCCCATAGTAATCTAATTTAAAGCAGAACATTTTAAGTTGCTTTTCACTGCAGTTCCACATTTGTTGAACAAAAACTATTTAAAGTACACATACTTTCAGATCACATTTGTTTCTACCTGTTAAGCCCAGTGAACAATTTTTGTTTCTGGTAAAACTCTAGCACTACACGTGTTATGGCTTACTAGTCAGAATGTGGACCACATAATCTAAAGACCCCTGGGATAAATTCTCAAAATAGTCAAACCACCAGCAGACTTCTCTCAAAATGTGAAAATAACCAGAAAAAAAAAATCAAACCAGAAACATTACCGGCCTTATTCACAAATTCGTCCTCATGGGGTCTTTTGCTCTTCAAAAGCCTCAATAACTGGGCCTTGCAGTTTGCCTTGATGACAATAGATTTTTGGCTATAAAACAAAGGGGGGTGAGTTCCAAAGCCTATACCTGTGGTCTGTCTAGAAATAGAACAAATAGTGTACTGTTAATTTAAATTGCCTTTCTACATTATGTACTCCCTGCCTGGAGAGGTATTTAAGGTCTTAAAAGTAGATCTGGTAGGGAGCATCACTCCCAAATGCATGCTCATTTACATTTTGAAACAATATGTAAGTTACTAACATGCTTGAAGGTGTTGTGGAAGAAAATAATTTCTTTGCTCAGTGGGGCAGTCATCTCCTATGGGTAATGAAGTATCAGTAGCTTTGCAGATTGCCCACAATGAGGCACTTTTTGAAATGTCTGTCTAGCTATTCAATATTAAATGCAGTATGGAGATCCACTAGGCGTTATCCAGATTTAAAAAGTTACACAGGTTTAACTAAATTTAAAATCTTAAGTTTGAGTCTCTAATGAAGACACACCTCTTAACTCTTGCCTAGCTTAGCTTAAATTGATCACTGGTTTAGCTTGCATCAGTAATGTTGAGGGTTAATCCAGTATAACTAATCTATTTTACATTATTTAAATGTGTTTAACTTATTTAATGTAGACCTTTTCTAAAGGCTAATAAAGGCTGAAACCAGATTCCACTATAAAGCTATGCTTTAACCACATCCAATGATTTTAGTTCGGAAAACTGGTTTGGTCTGATTGTCAGAATGAAGGTAAGGGTACTTCTGTAAAGTTTGAAGACGGTCATTGTTTTGTTACATGTGATTTGAAATGTTAAGTTATGTAGGATTTAAAGAAAGGGACTATTAGATCTAGTCTGACCTATAGCTCACAGCTCATTAACTCCATTTATCTCTATTACTGAGCTCATGAGAGGCCTTGTATTGGGCTTAAGTAGGCTTTCCAGAAAGGCATCCAGTATTTATTTGGAGAATCCACCACTTCTCTGTGTAGTTAATCACCTTCACTTAAAAATGTGCTCCTTATTTCCCATTTGAGTTGTTGTAGCTTTAGCTTCCATCCATTGGTTCTTGTTATGCCTTTCACTGCTGAATTAAGGAGCCCTTAGTGTACCCTGTATTTTCTCCAGAGAAGGTACCTCACTCTTTTTTTCCTGTAGAATTCTATCTCCCATGCTCAACCAACCTACATTTCCTTAAATGTATCCACTACATGAAATGGGTTTTAAGCAAAGCTGATTACTTTAGATGGCTATATCCCATCCTACTTCCCTTCATGTACACAGGATTGTTTTGCCATTGACTTCAGCAGACAGGACAGCACTTGTCTGCAAGCAGAATACAACCCAGCATATCTTTGACCGTCACTCAGGCAGAAGATATCCACCAAGAAGAGGAAACTTGCCACCATTCCTCCCCTTAAACTTACCTGGCATCTGCCTTCTTTTAACCTATAAGTAGGTATTTCTGGCCAATTTCTAGCAATACAGAGACCATGGGAAGAAAGGAGTATGTATCATCTGTGTGCAGCTCATCATTGCAGCACTTGTACACAAGCAGTGGTGGCATACTATGGTCAATGCAGTCATTTAAGAGTAAGGTCTGGACTGCGCAATCTCTGGGTCTCTCACAAATCACAATACTACTTCAGCATAGAGGTGAACAGGCAGCGAGAGGAAGACAAGGTGGAAGAAACAGCTTTGGTCCTTTTTCTGTTCTCTCCCCATGCCCCCAACTTCCAGTAGAACTCTATGGAGGGACTAGCTACTGGATAAATAAAGCTTATACAGCCTCCCTCCTAAAGGGCCCAGCACCTGTAGAGAAGCTCCCTAAAATAACCCAGGATTTCTGTTGTGTCCCTTTCTCTGTGGAGGCTTAGGACTATTATCCTGGGGGAGGAAGGAAGGCCACTCTCCAGTTGTCTTCTGAAGGTGGTCAGTGTGTTTAGATCTGGATAATGCCCAGCCTTCCACCATTTTTAGCTCTGAAGATGCCTCAGATGAGTATCTGCCCCTTAAGGATGGGAACTAAAGGATATCTGAAATTAAAATTACCATTAAGATTGCCCCAGTAGCCAGAGGAAGAATCCAGGCTGGCTGCTGTTGGCAGGGGAGAAGGGGGGGAAAGAGGACAATATGACAAAATTGTCAAATGGTGGAATCAGTGTTCACCTTCAATCCTGGCCCTGTCCAGGAATGTATCAACTGGATTCTACCTTGTAAGACAGCTGGTTTGGCACGTGAAGTTGTTGATGATGATTTCCCTCAAAACCTCTCATATTTTGAAAATGAAAAGAGGTAAGATTTGAATTTTTGTAGTGGGTCATAATAAAAATGAGAACCAACAATGCAGGACTGAGCAGCGCAGCTATATCTTATACTGTTGACTAAATATCTTATCCACAGCAGTTCAGACACCTTAACTTTCTCCCTTTGTCCTTCTCCTCCCTCGCCATGCCAGCAAAAATCAACCTCAAAGCTGCAGTGCGTTAACAGTACAGGGGGTTGAGATTCCTTCACATGTGAGCTCTCCTTGCTTTTGCCTGTGAATTTACATTCCTTAACTCTCTTAACTGTGGCCATGCTGCCTATGGCAGCTAAAGCTCTAGAACCAAATTAACTTACACATTTGTGGGGTAAGTAGATAGCTATTGACCCATATTAGTGACTCAGACCATTTAAAAAACCAACAACCACCCTCTAGGGAAAGGGCTTACTGCTCAACCTCCATCTTGTCCATATCTGAAACATAGGCCACTAGCCATTCTAAAGGGAAAGTGAAGATGGTCCTGCTTTCTTAGACATTTTACAAGAAAGAGGGTTAATTTGACAGCAGTTGTAGAGCTGGGTTCTGAGAAGAACTGAATGTCCTCAACTCTGACTTCACTGAGTCAGATTTAGCTCTCCCAGAGTGGCGCACCTATACAATACTGAACCAAATATTATAGGTACACATTCCAGCCCATCATTATTCAGAAAAATTATGCAAAAACAGTACCAATACTGTCAAAGTAACATTTTTCCACAAAGACCACTGCCTAAAACTGTTTTCAATGTCATATTTCTAATGTGCTGCGTTTTCAGTACATCACAGCACTTAACGCTCAGGGAGATTGTGAAAGAAAATGCCATTACTTTGTAGTGTACATTGCAATAAATTGATTTTAAAATCGGTCATGTTTTGCCTTCAGTTCTGTTTTTAAATTGAACATCAATATTATAAATTGTACTTATGCCTTGAGCATTCTGTCAGGCACGTTAAATAAAATAAAGCAAGGCAACAAAGACTATTTTAAACATTTAGCTAGAAAGCACAAGGTTTTTTGTTTTTTTTAGCAACGTTTAATTTTGGCAGGCTTTGCCTATATCAAAAACCTTAATTATCTAAATAAGTCTTGTGCTAAACATAGTTAACATTGTGTGGCATACTGTCTGAAAATTATTCTAGCTTCCTTAAAGAAGAGCAAGAAAAATGTTCAGGGGTTTGCAGGGAATGTTTTAGCAAGAAAGGTTAATGCCCCCTATTGGCTTCAATTCAGCTTTATGTAGACACAAGGAACTGCCTGCATAAAACAGCTTGCAGGATTGGGACCTAAGAAGGCAAATATATTGAGCATGGTGAAGAAATGACAGTGGGGAAAAGACACACATGGTCTATGACTTACCTAAAGGTTTGACACCAAGAACAGAGAGAAAGTACTTAGGATGGTAAAATGGGCTTATGATTGAGCCATTGGACGAAACAGAAGAAAATTCAGGCTGAAAGTCTAACAGAAAGAGGTGTTATCCTGTGGAATTAGTTTCCAAAGAGAAGTATAGGAGGTCCCATCCCACAGGACACTTAAATATAGACTTAATGCTGGCTCATTCCTCTCACAAATAGAACAGACAACAGCTAGGTCTATCTAGGTGACAGCCCTGTGCTTGACTATGGCTCTATAAATCCTTCTCATCAAGACTGGGAAAATCCAGACACTCAGCTACAGCTATTTCTTCTGGGAAGGCTACTTCAGGCCCAGAAGAATGGGCATCATGTTCCAAGACAGCACTTTTTACCTGCAACTCCCAGTTAGTCAACATTTGAGCTAGACTGTGACTCCTAAGACTGCTCCCAGTAAGACATCTGACACACCACTGACAGCTGATCCACGAATACCAAAATCAACTCAGCACCGATAGCTGCGCTGGTGATGAATGCCAGCACCACTGTCTCCACACCAAGACAAGGTAGAGTAGAACAATTGACCAATATAATTCCCAGAACTGAGTTACCGCCCCTAAAAATGGGAAAAGCAGAAAGGCCTAAGAGGCATTTACTTTCAGTATCCCCCTGGAGTGGGAATGGAGTATAAATCCCTTTTGTTATAGGGGGCAAGTGACAAAGGATTGAATTCTGACCTAGTATCTGTTAGTAACAAAATCCTGCTACCCATCTGCTACCACTTTCTCAGTACCAAAGCTCGTAATATTGACACCTGAGCTGACATTTACAACAGAAGCCCTAACAGCTCCACTATGTTGTCAGAAGTCACTACTTCTCATACCAATCATACTAGAATGAGTGGGTGCCAAGAGTAAACTAGTATTGACACCACCACCTTTAGAACGCCTCTACTCCCCTCCTTCCGATCAAGATCCTTCCCCACTATCCCACCATAAAAACAGAGATCAGGGAATGGTTCCCCTGAGATGAGGGCCACTCATTTCTAAGCATCAGCTTATCCTCCATACCTCTGGCACTCGTCTAAACAGTCCAACCAACCCTACCTTTACAATCTTGTACCATGGTAATTCTGGGCTTAGTGGCATCCTCCATCAAAACTGTCTAGAAGTGGGTCTCCGTCTCACCCATTGTGCAAACAAAGGTTCGACAATTCTGCAATTTCAATACTCCTTCCTGAGACCACCCAAGTCCCCTGGCCTTAACACGGTTAGAGAGCCACATGAGGAAAAGGCAGGTTCCCAAGCTCTAGAACAGTATATGCCAATCTCTTCTCAAAGATCCCTCAGCGTAACTGCCTGATGAAGTAGTCTCCTCAGCTCCAATACCAGCTCACACATGATTTTAGACCTTTTCAGTAACAGACAACCTTGCCCAGTGAAGTCTACTCCCAAAGACAGCACCTAAAAAGCTCAACGTCTTTGTGAGAAAAGGCTTATTCCACTGACTCTCTGTAGTTGTGACTAGCAAATTAGCAAGCACTATTTGCTCAGTATAACAACCTGGGACAAAGCAACCCTTTATGAGTAACTTCAAGATACTAGTGAGAAATTTAAGGCAATAATATCTGAAGGTCAGTTAGTGGCAAAAACATGTAAGCAGCCATGGATGCTTTGGTTATGGCAATTAGATCCATGGCCACAGTAGTCACAATGAGGAAAATGTTGTGGCTACAAATGTCAGGTATCCCAAAAGGAGATACAGAATAACATTGAAGACCTGCTCTTTGAGAGAACAGACTTATTTAGCACTTGTTCTGAAGATGATTTGCATCCACTGAAGGATTCCAGAGCTGCTTGACAATCCCTTGATATTTATAGTCTGGACCTCCAGGAGAAAACCCTTCAAAATATCCACAACAGACCAGTCAGAACACCCACCATTTTCAACAACAGCCTGCTGATTACCCCCCAGGAAGAAGCCTAGGTTATGCCAAAGGAGACTACTATCATCTCCAGCACTAGCCATCCTGCTTCATCATCCAGGCATCAGGCTTGACATGCAGGAAGAGTCACAACTCAGCCAGTACATAACCACTCTTTCTCTCTCCCCCCAACCAGAACCCTTCAGATGCTGCCTTTCTTTATTTTCTCCATCTTAGACTGGAATTACTAATGACAAATGGGTACAAGAAGTCACCTCGCAAGGGTATGCTCTTCAATTCCAGTTTCTGCCCCTCCTCTTCCTTAGTGACCCTTCTCATGAAACCCCAGTTACTTAACAAGTAGTTTCCCTACTCTGGCTAGGGGCCATAAAAGGGGACGTTTTAGAATTCAAAAGAAGAGATTTTAATTCCCAGTATTTCCTCATTACACTGAAGCAAGTTTTTGTCCTGTCCTATATACAAATATATATGCTATTTCAGATTCAGGATGGTGACTTTAGCCTTCCTCCCTTCATTATAAGCTGAAGACTGGCTTGTGGCTCCTGACCTCCAAAACACGTACTTCCATATCAGAATCCTTCCACCCCACAGGAAATACTTGCAATTCACAGTAGGGTGCAACCACTAGCAATATAAAATCCTGTCATTTGGTCTCTCCACAACACCAAGAGTTTTCACAAAGTGCCTACCAGTGCTAGCAGCACATCTGGAGATAGGGTGTTCATGTCTACCCATACTTAGATGAGTGGCTAATCAAAGGCATTCCCCCATCAGGAGTTCTCCATGGCCCTAGATTCTGTCCTTCTATTCAAGGAGAAACTACAGCAAATTATCCATCACAGCTGATAATTCATAAGAGCTCTAATGATTACAAACCAACAAATTACACACCTTTTTGAGGAGAGATTTCAATCTCTCCAGACAATAGTATTCACCATCAAATTAATTCCATCTACCACATTGAGAACTTGCCTCACACTCTTAGGCCACATGACAGATTGCATTTATGTGCTGCTGCTAGCCAGACTATTGTAGGGATAGCTGAGGTTAGGGGTATTGCCTTTCAAGACATCAGATGTTCGTACATGTTGTAGTTCCCATTAAACTAGCACTCAACTTGTGGAAAGATTGTAAGAATACCTACAAAGGGGATCCCGCCTTCTCCATGTACAAAGTCACTGATCACAGATGCTTCCAGTATAGAGTGGGTGCTCACCTGGACCAATGTCAGATACACGGTCTCAGGAACAGATAAGACGTTTATATGTGGTCTCAGGACAATCAGGCTAGCTTGCAAAACTTTCCATTCAGCCTTAAAGAGTTTCACCATATTAGCCCTCATGGACAGCACACTGGCAAGGTATTTGGACAACAGTATTTGTGCAAATAAGCAAGGAGGTGCTTGTTCATTGTTTGTATGTGAAGAGGCAATCAAATTTTGGAAATGGTATCAAGTTCATGGGATAACTCCAACAGACCTTCATTTCCTGGAATTCAACAAATTAGCAGATTTTCTCACCAGACTGCTATCAATCATGCATGGTCTTTGGAGGGTTCCATTAGACTAATATTCCACCAGTGTGTTACCCCATCATGGATCTATTTGCCACAAGAGAACACAAAATGCCCAATGTTTTGCTCCGGGGTGGGAATGAGCCCACAATCCTTATAAGATACTTTTCTCATCTCTTGGACTCAAAGTCTCACACAGTCAACTTGTGTAACTCATTGCCAGGAGATGTTGTGAAGGCCAAACTATAATGGGGTTCAAAAAAAGAATTTGATAAGTTAATTAGATAAGATTAAAAAATGAGAAAATTAGTTAAGAGGATAGGTCCATCAATGGCTATTAGCCAAAATGATCAGAGATGCAACCCCATGTTCTGGATGTCTTTAGCCTCTGACTGCCAGGGAGTGGACAACAGCGGATGGATCACTCAATGATTGTCTGTTCTGTTTATTCCCTCTGAAACACCTATCATTGGGCACTAATGGAAGAGAGGATACTGGGCTAAATGGACCATTGGCCTGACCCAGTGCGGCCATTTTTATGTCTCCTGTATGAATTTCCTTCAGTCCCTCCAAAACTAGGTATTAAGAAAAATCAGGTAAGAGACAGTTATGCTGATTCTAATAGCTCCTCATCAGCCCACACAATTCTGGCTGATGGAACTTACTCAAATAACCACTCTACCTCCAATTGCACTTCCAGTTTATCCTGACAAATCACTGTCAGATTCTCCATCCTGACCTAAAATTGCTACATCTAACAGCCTGGATGTAGGCTAAGTGCTTCTGATAGACTGTTTATTGCAAGTACAAGAAAATATATTACAAAGCCATAAGACCTCCCCACAAGAACTTGCTCCGCCAAAATAAAAAATATTGTCTACTTGGGCCGTCCAATGCAACCATGACCACATTCTCGAGGCCTCTAGCACCAAGATTCTCAGCTATATTCTGCATCTGAAGATCTCTTGCCTCTTCATTATTTCTATGATATTCCACCTTGCAATTTCTACATGCCACCCTCAAGTCCAGTCATGCTCCATATTTCCCACCATTTTCTAAGTTGTTTTTTAAAAGATCAGTTTACCCTTATCTTCCAGTAAAGAGCTCCCTCCCTCTTGAGATTTTAATATCCTTCTCCCAGGTCCAAGGAGGCCCCCTTTCAACTCCTCTCTAAATGTTCTGTTTACCACCTTATTCTCAAAACAAATTTTTGGTGGCCATTACATCAACCAAACAAGTCAGTGAAAGCCAAGCCATCATAGCTCACCCCTATCTCCTTATACCGCATTTCATAAAGTGACATAGAGACCCCATCCTAAACGTACTCCCAAATTTGTTTCAGGTTTCCATTTAAGACAGTCAATCATTTCCCAATTTTTCTTCATACACCCCCACTCCTCTCTACGCAAAACAAACTCTGCACCTTAGATGTTTTAGGTCCTTGCTATACTACCTAAATAGGATAAAGGGAAAGTGTGTAAAGGGCTATCTTGTTATTGTCTTTGCCTATTAGCAGTGCACATTATCTCATCTCAAAGATTATCTAAATAGATTACCCAGTATTTCAGTCTGTTATATTGCATTCCCCTTCCTCCAAATATCAATGTTCATTCAACCAGAGTTCAGGCTGCCTCCTTTGAATGTTTCAGAAATATTCCAACCACTGAGGTCGGTTTAGCAGACATTTGAAGTAATCGCCACACCTTTGTCAAACACTTTGTCCTTGATCAGATGCCAAATTTGGGAAGGCCTTATTACAATCAGTGACAGCTAGAATTCCTTGATCTTGATAGAGCACTGCAGGCCAGTCACCTAGAGTGGGATTAACAGAAATTCTCCAATAAAAGTTGCTTGCCTTTCAGTTACTGTGGCTTTGAGATGTTATGGCTGGGTGGATTCTATGACTCTTCCTCCATCCCCACTTCCGCAGTCTCCTCCAGTTGAGATTCTGAATTAGCAAGGAAACTGAGGGATAGACTTTATGCTTGTGGTAGGAGGAGACCAAGGATGCTCAGAAACAGCCCCAATGGACCCTGCTGTTCAAAGATTCTAATCTCAATGTATGAACATCCAGAGTGGGATCCACACAAAAGCATCATGAACCGCAGTTACTGTAAGGTAAGTAACCATTCTTTTTCTGATTTGCACTTGATTCATGCTTACCAATTGTTCCTCATTATTATGTAAGTGCATGGAAATTAAATAAGTATATATGAAATCAGTGAAAACCGTGATCTCTAATTGACTAAATCTCATCCTAATGGGTCTGAGGTCACATGTAAGCTATGGTAATGGACTGTTAAGATTGCAAATTTAATGCTGATAATTTAATTGCAATTTTAACTTGGCAACATTTAGCAGACTGATAAGCAAAAATACAACATATAGTATGTGTAATGGGAGCAAGTTAACACCACATTTCTTAAATGTTTAAATTTGCAAAATTAGGTCTTAATCCTGAAAGTCACATGTGTAATTTTACTTGCATAACTAGTTTCACTAAAGTCACCCATGTTTGCAGGAACTGGTCCCAAATCTTGCACTAATATAGTATTTGCATTTTATTTCCTTTTATTTTTTAAATTAAAAAAAACAAAAACGTACTTCATTCCCCTGCTACCCAGTCATTGCACTACTTTCTTCTTCCCTTTCTTCTCATCCTCTTCCCTATTCAGAGGTGATGGGAGTCTGAAAATTGACCCTAGATGGGAAGATGTTGGGTGTGATGATTCAATGTAAGTCTCGACCATACTTTTCAGGATCAGAGCACTGCCACAACCTCCTTCCTTTGCTCCCTGACCAGCTGTTTAAGTCGAAAGCACAAGGTCCCCTCCTTAGTCAGTAGTAGAGAGTAAAGAAAGAGCCTTTGCACGGATGCAGTGAAGCCTGAATCCTGATCAGTAATAGCCTTAGGTACAAATGAAGCCTCAAGACCTATTCTTAGGGTTCTACATATTTGACTCCACCCTCTAGTGATGTTATCACATCACTCCTGGGTTGACGGACCTATTTTGAGACTTTTGAAATTTGCTGCCTTAGAATGCTCACGTGATTAAAAAAGATCTCCTTTAAACCTTTACAAAATTTGCATGGTTACAGGTCCCCAATTAAGAACCAGCCCTACCACCCAAGTATGACTCTGATGGTTCAGCAGAGTTATGGGTGGAAAAAAGTCTTGCCAAGAAAACTCAATGCAAAAAGTGTACTAATAACCATACGTATAATTGCTCTCCCCATTCATTATTAACCCAAATAATTAAACTGAAAAATTTTCTGAAAAAACAAAAACAAAACTACTTTACTATTTTCAACCTGAAAGGACAGCAAACGGTTCTTAAAAAATTTAGAAGAAAAAAAAAAAAAGAAAATTTCGCATCTGGCTGGCTTTAAGCAGTCCTATGACCTGATTTCCCCCCTCTGCCTCCCAAGCATCCAGCCAATAGGTGTTCCTTAAATACCTGTGCAAAAGGATTTACTAAAGTTGGCTCCTGGTTTACTGGTGAACAGGTAGTGCTCCTGCCTCCTAAGACATTACCCTATGGAGACACTTTAAAATACAGTTGTTTTGGGATGTCAGTATCTCATTTGCTCTTTAATTCTTGTAGAAAGCAAATTCTAGCTGTGTTCCTCTTTGCGTGATAGTGTAAGGGCTGAAACCTAGCAGAACTATTTATTTTGTTGAATGTTTGTGGAGGGCAGGATTACAGAGAGGCATGCATCACTGTCTGCAGCAATGAGAAATGGGAAGAAGTGGAGGAGAAGCAGCTTGCTGAGGTGTACATGGTCACTGTGTTCACTGTCTCTGCGTAATTGGACAAAAAAGTGTAAGAAAAACATACTGGACTTCTGAGACAGTATGGGCTATAAATACTCAGCATCTCCTCACTGCCAGCTCGGTTACATTCACAAAATCTGTTTACTTGATTTTGTGTGGCTGACAAAGATTTCACTTATTCACAAGTGGAACTAGTGAACACTTGCAAACTTTAAGGAAAGTTTCTAAATCATACTTAATATTCTAGGACTGACTCTTCTGTGTGAGCTTGAAGAAATCAAACTGTTGCCTCGCAGATGACAAATGATTAACAATCCCAGAGATTTATAGGTACACAAACACGATTCTTAATGCATTTTAACTAAGGAGGCAGTATAGACCCATGACTAAGACACTGAAGTAAAGTTAAGAACTGACTTATGTTCCTAACTCTGCTATTGGTTTGCTATGTGATGATGGACACGTGACTTCACTCTGTCCCTCAATATTCCCTTTTGTAATATGAGGATGATACTTCTTATCTTCATAAAGCACTTTGACAACTATGGCTAAAAAGCCCAATATAAGGGGCTAAATCATTTAATACATTATAATAAAACTAAGAGCACAAAAAAAACCCTTCCCACTGTGCAAGAGCAGTAGAGTTAGGGAAGGAGTAGGAAGACAGTGGGAAATAAATGCTTCTCCTGGGACTCTGAGTAGCAGATCACACCATTTGTTTTGCACGTTTCTAGTTAGACATGAAGTTTTTCTTAATAAAACACACACTTTACTAACAGCGATAGTGACATGTAATCTTTTAGCAGCAGCTCCTACAGCAATTCAATCCCACACAGGGATTTTTGCCAAACCTGAAAAAGGTCAACATACCAAATTGTGACACTTCACCTGCTGTTGAGATCAATAAAAGCTTTGGATTTTATGATAGACAGACATGCTGGAGAAATATTTAAAGCCACCTTCATCTTCAGTCACCCAGATGTTGATATTAGCAGGATTTTTCATGAATGACTTGACTTTATCACTAGATTTGAAAACATGGCTCTTATATTGCATGTGAGGGTCCTGAGTGCACTTATTAGTCTCTTACCCAAGCGTGCCCCCAAGGCAATAAAAAAGATTAAAAATAGCACCTGCTTCTTAGCCAGTCAAGGAGTGAGCAGAAGAGTCCTCTTGAAGCAGATCTTTTGCATGACAGTAATCCAACTGTTCCTGTACACATCCTAGATGAAAACTTGCTTAGGAGTTCATGTCTTTTTTGGTTTGTTTCCCCATAAGATCCTGGCTGAAGTTTACATTTGATTTATCTTCACCTAAACAATGATTTGTACCATCATATCTCTCAATTTCATGGTAACTTAGTAAGTACAGATGTGCATTCAATTAATATTAGAAAGTCTATGTCTTACTTTGCAGCTAACAGTAGTTATTAATGTGAACTAGACCTTAAAGTTTAGCCACTGTGACCTAAAAATTAATTTTCAGACTATTATTTTGCCTTAGAGACAACAGCACAAACTATGCATTCACCAGCTAATCTCCCCCCTAAAAAATATTTTTCAAGTGACCCTCATCCCCTTTTCCCTCAAGTACTTACTTTGCAAATAAGGTTTTGAGAAGCTGGAATACACTATTTGTAATATTTCCTCATTCCCCTGATTAATCAGCTTCTTCAGTTCAGTCACCATATGCACACACCACTTTAATAAGATATAGCATATACAGTTTCTAAATGCCACAGGCTAGAGATCCCTGCTGCATTAGAAATTGAGTAATGAAAACTCTATGTCAGCATTCTGCCATCAGGGATCTTCTATTTCCAGGGCTTGGGACAGCATGTTATGCAGTCGGGCTTGAAATGTCATCTAGGCTGGTCACTGACCACTTGCTGGAAAGGATCTTTTTATGCATGAGGTACAAGGGGAGTAGTTCTTGCCCCAAATCAGACCTAGTTTAAAACTGTTCTAAACTGCTGACTTTCTTCTCAATCTCTGGCTCAAGAAAATGTCAAATTTGGAAATAAAAACATTCACCCCCAGTGAAGCTAGAGGACAAAGCAGACAAGCGTGCACTAACGGGACTCCCCATACACCCATCTCTCACACGGGGATCTCTTGAGCCGAGAATCTAAATGATTCCTAACGGGAACAAAATGTAAAAAAGGGGGAAAGTATCCCAGGACACAGCAGCTGAAGCGGAGTCCATGGAGCCAGCAGCAGGCCGACAGCCGGTACAGGCTTGTTGGGCTGGCCGCGCGTGGCCCGCGGCTGCTGGCGGGTGAACGACTAAGAAAGGGAAGCGGATCGATTTTCTCGGCTCCTCCCGCAGCCCCGTTTCCACCGGGCCGCCTCGCCCGCCTGACCCCCGCGCACGCCACAGCGATATCCGCCACCGCGGCGGCTTCGCTCCCGCTGCTTCGCGCCATTGCGACGAATGCGTCCCCTGCGCCGGGCCTGTTGCCGGGCGCCGCCACGCTTCTCGCTACGGCGAGGGGAGCAGGCCGCTTCTCCCGCGCTAATCCGGTTCCCCGCCGCCGGGCTGAGCCGGCCCCCCCCGCAGCCATCTTGAGGGCAGCCCTGGCCTTGCCCCGTCTCCCGCGGTGGGGCCGGGGCGTTCGCGGCGGCGTCGCGCAGCCAACCCGACCGCGGGCCGGCAAGGCCCATCCAGCCCTTGGGGTACACAGGGGCTGGGGCCGTTCGGCTCGACGCTCATTATCGGAGCTTTGCCATCCGCCTCCAGCGAAGCTAGGTCCTAGCGCCCCGCCCCCCATCACCATGGCGCCGGCCGGCGCCCCGAGCTGCACGCACGGCACGGACGCGACGCACGCTAGTGCAATCACGTGGTGGTGGAATCACATGACAAAGAGCGGAAGCGGCGCTGCGACTGTCTCCTCCTCTCCCCAGTCTGTGGGTTCGAGGGTCTCCGCGCTGGGTGCGCCGCGCCCCTCCCCCGCTGGCGGCGATGGGGTGGGGGTGGGCGCGTGCGGCGGGTGAGAGGCTGAGGCAGCGCGCGCGGGGGCTCGAGGCGCTGCGGGAGGCCTGCCGCCAGTACCCGCTGTTCTGCTGCATCCTGCTGGGGCTCAGCGCGGCCACCCTCCTGCTGAACCGGTAACAGCCACCGCCTGGGCCCGCGTCCTTCCCGCTTCTTCCCTGCTCCCTCCCCAGCAGCCGGCGGCTGCGGCGGCGACCTAAGGGCGGCCGTTGCTGGGGACGACGCGGAAGGGTCTCGGAGGGAGGCCGGGGTCCGGGGTGGGGGAGCAGGGCAGACGCTCCCCTACTTGTTGGCCGGGGCCCGTGGGGGGTGTTTGCCTGCGGCGGGGTCGTTGACCCGGGAGGGGCGCTGGGGGCATCTCTCCTGGCCCGGCTGGGGAGGGCGGGATGGGAACTGGCTTCCCCTGTCCCACGGGCTGCGCGGACGGGAGCTCGCCCGGGAACAGTGGAAGGCGCCCCACTGGGGCAGCTGCGTGGCGCTGTCATCCCGGTTGCTGGGGCGGGGAGAGGCCGGGACGACTCAGCCCTCCCCCAGGCACGGGCTTACCTCCGTCTGCTGCCCCTGTGCGGCCCGGTGCCCGCGGTCAGGAGCAGCTGCCCTGACACAGCCCAGGCACGTTGGGAAGGAGGGAAAATGAGGGCTTAGTTCAGATGGTGTCCAGTTTATCCCCTTAACTTTAGAGAAGAGGTGGCAAACAGCGTCCTCTCCTGTTAATCCTCTTCCCTCCCAGAGGCAACGTATTAGCGGCTAGCTATTCAAGGAAAAGTTGTGGCGAGGGGCCAAACTGTGTGGGAGAAAGGGAGCCAGAAAGCGACACCCTCTATCTTTACCCTCCCATGACCCCACGCTTGCTTCACATCCCCTTCATACTCTTGTCAGCCAGCCTTCTTCTTGACCTGTGCTGTGAATAAATAACTATGGGGGTCAATATCAGTGTGTTGTTATTAGTGCTCCTGGCATGTGATTGCATAGTCTCACTCAGTTATTTTGGTCACGCTCCTTTCTGACCTCAGTCTCCAGAGTTTCCCTGCTCTATGTGCATTGCAATCCAGAATAGCAACATACCCATCCCCAAATTATTAAACATAAATTGTACATGGTATGAGCAACCGTTATTTGTAAAGAAATGAGTACAGACTTAATAAAGTCTTGGTGCTGATTCTGTGCTCTACAGGGCACACATGCATACTTTTTGCCCTGAGGCATTTTCAGTGTGAGACTTAACGCTGATAAAACTAGATTTACTGGGAGACTATGGCTGTGTTTACACTGCCACTTTACAGCACTGCAACTTTCTTGCTCCGGGGAGTGAAAAAACACCCCCTGAGTGCTGAAAAGTGGCAGTTAGACAGTGGGTTTTTTTTTTAAACTCTCCCAGCACTGGTGCCGCGACTACACAGCCACGTTAAACCGCTGCCGCAGCAGTGCTTAAGTGTTGCTAGTGAAGACATGCCCTAAGAGGAGAGTGCTAGTTTAGGTTTCTTAAAATTTAACAAAAAGTTCCTGGACAGCAAAACATTTATCAGCTACATCCAACACAGCTCTACAAGAGGTCATTATGATACTGACTAAAACCTTATGTCATCATCCATTACTAAACTCAATACTTGTTTAAAAAAAAAAAAAAAAAAAACCCACAAATGTAAACAATTCCCACAGAGCATGAAGGTAGAGGGTGCTGTGTCCCTATACAAAATTAGTATTCAGGCTCACCATCTATTGTAGTAGGGTTAAAAAGTCATATTTTAATGCTTAAAAGATACTATTAAGTAAATGTAAAATATATTTAATTTATTGGATTGTCAGTCAATATCAGAACAAGAAGAGATAAAATGTTGTCTAGTCTGAACATAGACCTGCAGGCCAATGGTGTTGTGGGGATTAGTTATATTTGTAATATGCTTTGAAATAAACAACTGTATTAGTATTGCTGTTTTATTAGTCCTGTCTGTGGATGAGTTCACCTTAGATTTACGTAACTGGCAGCTCCAATTATTGATATCACACACTTTTCATGAACACACAGAGCAGTGGTTCTCAAACTTTTTGTATTGGTGACCCGTTTCACGCAGCAAGCCTCTGAGTGCAACATCTCTCTTCTCTCAGTGGCTGACTGCGACCCCACCAGAGACTGACAGCCACAGCCCTGCCACCCAGGGGCTGACAGCTCACAACCCCCATGTAACCACTTCTTGACCTGACCTGTTGCGACTCCCAGTTTGAGAACTCCTGAGATAGAACTAGGTGTAGTATTTCAGTTAATTTCTGGTAGAGTAGTCACTAAAAGAAATACTTGTGTTCATATGTCACTGTGAAAAATTCTGCTGTCAACATACCATAAGGTATTGTCTACCTTGTCATACAGTTTTTTTTTTTTTTTCTTTTTGTTTACAAGGTATCTTCACATTTTAATGATCTTCTGGTCATTTGTTGCTGGCGTTGTCACATTCTACTGCTCATTAGGACCAGATTCTCTCTTGCCAAATATTCTTTTTACAATAAAATATAAACCCAAGGTACACTTAATTTTTCTTTGTAGTGTTTGTTTAATTTTTCTCCATTTATTTTGTAGCAATATGTACAACCAGTAATTTTAGAAAATGTTATGCTCTGTTAATGTAACAGTGGTGAATGCAGTTGATATTAACTTGTAACTTTCTGTGGTGAACAGTCTTCAGATACAAATGAAGGCTCTAATTTGGCAAATATTTGGGTTGAACCCAATGGGACTATTTACATGTGTAAAGTTAAGTAAATGTGTTTGCAGGATTAGGGCCTTATTACTTAAAGGCTTGAAATATGCAGTCGTCAGTGTGGGCAATTCAGCTGCAGCTTGTATAATGCTTTTAGAGTGTCTGCAGTAGTTGCATTTTTTTTTTTTTTTTTTAAATCCTAAACCTGCATGATGCTTGTAAAAGAGATGCATTTCCTTTGACAAAATGAATTCAGAATATATCTTACTGGCCACACTCCGCCTGCTTTACATGAATTTGAAAGTTTCAAAGAAGGAAACGTCAGTTCTAAATCACCTTTCTGCTGCATTTAGAACAATGTTTTATGTTGATAGGTTAGTTTTAATCTGTAAGTTAGTTTCTTAAATTCAGTTGCTTCCATTTGGTACTTTACTAACTTAATTATCTTTCAGAGTAACAGCCGTGTTAGTCTGTTTCACAAAAAGAAAAGGAGTACTTGTGGCACCTTAGAGACTAACCAATTTATTTGAGCATAAGCTTTCATGAGCTACAGCTCACTTGCATCCGATGAAGTTTATGCTCAAATAAATTGGTTTGGCTCTAAGGTGCCACAAGTACTCCTTTTCTTTTTCATTATCTTTGTATTCACCCCCACACACACCCCCAAAAAATCAAGCAATCTATGATATTTTGTGCAATTTAATTTTACTTTCATCACATACAGTAAAAGCAAATTCGCTAATGCAGAAATGCATTGAGAGAGAGGATTTTGAAAAACTGAGATTTGTTAAATACTTTCTCTTTCTTAGCAATTAGAACTGCAGGAGCTATTTCCCCAAGGTCACAGCTGTGCTGTATGTGGTAATGTCAAATGCAAAAGGCATAGGTAAGTTAAATATTTGGCATTTTTTATCATAACAGTTGTTACATCTTGTACTTTGGGGTGAGAGAACCTTCTATTAAATGTTGTATTATTTCTCTTGGTTTCTTACAGACCTGCATTGCTTCTGGAAAACTACCAGCCATGGTTGGATCTACAAGTGTCTTCCAAGGTTGATGCCTCTCTCTCAGAGGTAACTGTTATTTAATCTAAGGTGCCACAAGTACTCCTTTTCTTTTTGTTATTTAATTGTCAGTTAATGTTAATTATTTGACATGATTTCAGTGCATTGAAATCCAAAACAACTAAGGTTTTATCATTCAGATCCCTCCTTAAGACTCATCATTACTTTTGGACATCAGAAGTGAGTCCATCACAATTCTTGTATGTATTAAAAAATATGAAATCAAGGAGGAATAGAGAGATTATACTACCTCTGTATTTTGCAGTGGTGCAACTGCTTCTGGAATATTGTGTCCCATTTTGGTGTCCACAATTCAAACAGGATGTTGAAAAATTGGAGAGTTCAGAGAAAAGCCGTGAGGGTGATTAAAGGACTGGAAAGCATGCATCATAATGAGACCCTCAAGGAGCTCAATCTGCTTATCTTGTCAGATAGTGTGTGTGATGTTTCCCGGGTGTTATCTGGACCGGTGATCTGCTAGGTCACTCCAATCCTCGACTCGGGGAGCCAGCCTTACCCTGCTCTGCTGTAAGAACCCCCGCTCCTGGGCTGTTCATGCACAGCCTTTATAGCAGAGGTCGGCAAACTACGGCCCATGGGCCACATCTGGCCCACGGGACCCTCCTGCCCGGCCCCTGAGCTCCTGGGCTAGGAGGCTTGCCCCCAGCCCCTCCCCTGCTGTTCCACCTCCCCTGCAGCTCTGGGCAGCCAGGCAGTGCATTTGCAGAGCCGTGGCCTGACCCTGTGCTCTGGGTGGCGTAGCTGTAGCTCTGCCAGCCAGCGGTGCTCCAGACAGCGTGGTAAGGGGGCAGGGGTTCTGGGCGGGGCCAGTCAGGAAGGGGGGGGGGGTTGGATGGGGCGGCAGGGGGCAGTTGGGGTGCAGAGTCCGGGGGTGGTCAGGGGACAGGGAGCGGGGGAGTTGGATGCGGCGGAAGTCCCAGGGGTGAGAAGCAGGGGGGTCGGATAGGAGGCGGGGGCTGGGCCACGCCTGGCTGTTTGGGGAGACAAAGCCTCACCTAATCGGCCCTCCATACAATTTTGGGAAAAAAAAAAGTTTGCCCCACCCCTGCTCTATATCATGTAAGCTGCTCGCAGCTATGTGAATGAGCACTTTTGGCCAGTCGCTGCTTGGATTGTGCAACCGAATGACACTAGCCAATATCTCTGCTCCCAGACGCAACTCTAGGAGCCCCCGTCTTGCAGTGTCCAGTTATGCCCACTGGACGCTGCAAGCTTATATGAGTTTGTCAGTTTAACAAATAAATTGATATGTATCAGCTTGTTATCCCAAGGGGAGTCTCGGACATGCTTCAAACCAAACGCACTGCTTCAGGTAGAATAAACAAATTTATTAGCTGTAAAAGAGAGATTTTAAGCAATTATAAGTCAAAGCACAAGAAGTCAGATTTGGTCAAATGAAATAAAAGCAAAATGCATTCTAAGCTGATCTTAACACTTTCAGTGCCCTTACAAACTCAGGTTTCTCACCACAGGCTGGCTGGTTGCCCTTCAGCCAGGCTCTCTCCTTTTGATCAGCACTTCAGTCGCTTGGTGGTGGTGTCTGTAGATGGAGGTGGAAGAGAGAGAGCATGGCAAAAGTCTCTCCCTTTTATCATGTTCTTTCTTCCCTCTTGGCTTTGCCCCACCCCCCAGCTTCAGAGTCAGGTGAGCATTACCTCATCGTAGTGCCGAACTGACTGCGGGAAGTGGGATGATTAGCTCGAGAGTCCAGCAGATCCTTTGTTGCTGCCTAGGCCAGTGTCTTTTGTTCCTGTGAAGCTGGGCTGGGTTTGTCCCACACATGCCCTGATGAGGTATGAGCTGCCCCTCTGCTCCTGGGGAGATTTTGCCTGGGCTTGTTTTAAGCCATGAGGACACATTTTCAGCCTCATAACTATATACATGAAATTACAACCTATAATGTTACTATAACAATGCTCAGTGTACCATGAGCCGTCCGAAGACACCCAACATAGCAAACTTTGCACTGGTACCACACGATCATATTATAAGGACGAACATGGGGGTGCAGGGTGCTCTTCTGAGGTACAGTGTGTCACAGGATGAAGGTGTGACTTGATCACAGACTATAAGTACCTAGATGGGGAACAGAAATTTATTATAAAAGGGTCTTCAGTCTAACAGACAGAGGTATAATAAGAGCCAGTGGCTGGAAGTTGAAGCAAGAGAAATTGACTTGAAATAAGGCACAGATTTTTAAATGAGTGTAATTAACCACTGGAACAATTTACCAAGGGTTGTGGTGGATTCTCCATCACTGGCAGTTATAAAATCTAGATATGCTCTACTTCAAACAGGAGTTAATTCAGGGAAATCCTATGGCCTGTGTTGTACAGGAACGGGAAGTCAGACTAGATTATCATGATAGCGTCTTGGGGCCTTATCTATGAAAATGAGTATATATTTAAACTGAGGCTCCAAGGTAGGTCCAGGACTGTCATTACAATACTACCAATACTAAATAATAAAATACTGTTCTTTGTTATCCATTGTTCTTTCCAGTGTACTGTTATGCACTGTATTGTGACCTAAATTTAGATTAAGTTCTCTAAGACGGGGGCATTTGTTTATGAGAAGGAGCCAGCATATTCTTGGGTTCTTTAAAATATTAAATATTACCAATAATTAAGATGTGCCATGATTACCCGAAGAACTTATTTATTACCTATCTCCTAGAGTTATTTCCTTCCTAAATGTGAGTGCATATTTAAAAAAATAAAATATTGCACTTTCTTATGCAATAGCTGACTTTTTTACAGCATCTTGACAATGCACAGTGTGTATCTTGAGAGCAGAATGAGTTGAAGAGCTCTGATTAGCAAACCTATTAGTACTTGTAGTTCAATCCCATCAAGAGATTAACATATGTAGAACTTTTATTAAGAAGTACATCTTTTTGGAAATAAATGCAGTGAGAATATCCTGGAGGATGGTGGTGTATGGTATTCAGAGTTGCTGTTTGTATGGCAATACTACAGCATTGTGCCTTAGAGAATCATGAAACTGTATTACAGCCTTCACTACTCCAGTTAAGCTTGAAAGAAGACAGAATGGAGAAGACTTGCTGCTGGAGTGGGGCATGATTTTCCATGTTTCTATTGCAAACTCTAAGTTATAGAATGACGCTGCAACTCATGTAAATTGCATGAAATCTGTGTTCTGTTGTCCAATTCATCTTGGGCAGAGTTCAAGATGTGATATGTAATATAGTTTTAAATGTCACAAGTTGCATAAAATGAATCTGACTGAAAAATTGCTTACTTGAATTATCTACCAATAATATATTTACAGTGTAGGTTTACTTACCTCTTGATCAATGCGCTTGTGAGACGCTTTGTGGCATAAACCATGCTAATGTGTCATTGTGAAAGAGAGCTGATCAGAGATGTCTGTAGCCAGCATCACAAAAGACAGTGGTGTACCTGGTTCACAACTCCTATCATTATAAATTTATCATTAGTTCTTTGGGTTTTTTTTTAATTCTTGGTTCCATGTTGTTAAAGAAGAGACCTAAGGGATAATGTTTTACTTTCTTGGGCAGGAGGGGAGGGATGGTTCTTTCACCTGTCAGTCCAATTCATCCCTCCATCAGTTTGATTGACAAGCACCCTATAAGCTATCATATTGTCTAGCATTGTCAGACTGGGCCCTTGAGGCAATCCAGAACGCAGCAGCAGCATGGCAGGGTATGTTCTCTATCACCTGGGATCAGTTCCTCCTCACGGAGACAAATATCATCTTGGCCATCTGATCACTGCTTTCTAAGACTCTCCTCTTATGGGTTGCACATTAACTTTCCAAGGTCTCGTTTTCTTTCAGTCGATCCCCAGGCTCACTGCTCTGGCTTGCTATTGACTGCTTCATCCCTAGACCCGTACTCTCATAGTTCCTCTTCCTGGCAGCCTTGGTCCCTTCTTTGGAGGCCCATAGAAAGCTTGTCCTACATAGAGCATTTGACTCTACGGCTTTCAGCCTTACAGTGTTTGCTTAGAAATACATTCTTCTTCTCCTTTCCTCCTAGATGTCTTCCCTTTTTTTAACATATTCTTCTCTAGCCAATGCATTTTGTTTCTCCACTTTTAATCTCTTGTTGTTTTAGAGTTATAATGTACACATTGAGTGAGGTTAGAAAAGATGTTTGTGTATTTTTTTTTTTTTTTCAGTTCTTCGAACAAGTATATAGAATAAATAGATCCCTTATTCTGTAATGTGATTGTCTTTGTTCTACGCAGGTGCTTGAACTGGTGCTGGAAAATTTTGTTTATCCATGGTACAGGTATGAGTTTTCCACAAATATTACTTTTTCTTCTAATAATAACCCCTCATTCAAAACAGTATAGTGGAAACAGTCCTTTACAAAATACATATTTAGTTTTTGTGTTAAAAATAATAAAATACAAAGACTTTTTTTTTTACTTTCTCAATATAACAGTGTTATCACCTTAGTTTGTTTTATATCTTGTTAGTTAAGTAGAGTGGATCAATTTGTTCTAAATTTTTAAAATTTTACAGAGATTTTTGTGAAATTTGTATTGAAACTATAAAAACACTGTATCTTAGTGAGGCTTTCCTGGAAAAAGACACATTTTTGCTGCAACCATAAGAGGTTCAAAAACTGTAAGAACTTTAAAAATCTTCTTTTATGAGCTATGATTCTAAACTAAAAGTATTCCTCTGACCCGGTATTTCATGTAGTGTCTTAATCTAAAAATAAACTTTTTTATCCTTTTTTTTTTAAAAAAAAAAAAAAAAAAAAAAAGGGAAAATACATTCAAGATATGAGCTAAGGCTTTGACCCTGCAAAGATTCTACACATGCTTAATTTTAAGACTGTGAATATTTCTGTTAAACTCAAATGAGACTATTCACATGCTTAAAGTTAAGCATGAGTGTGAATAAGTCTTTGCAAGACTGGGGCCTGTATGGGTTTCTTGTGTTTTGTTTTGTTTTTAACTTAAAGGCATATTACTCTAAGCACTTTGAAGGAAAATAACTTAAATAGTTCAATTCTTGGTGCATATTAATGCCATGATGTAAGATTATTTTAATTTCTAAAACAAATAAAACACTGGATTTATCTAATTCAACTCTGAATTTGACTTTCCCCTTCTTAAAGGTGATGTTCATTAAGAGAATCAGTCAGCTATTCTCATCTTTTATTTTACGTTGTCTGTCTTACCCACTGGAAGTTCAGAATTTTTTTACAGGTGTTCTATTTATCTCATTTATTTTTAAATACGACTGAAGTCTGCATGTCTCTATTTAGTTATGCCTTTGCTTTGGGTGTGTCAATATTGGTTTGAATATACTGAACAAAGTTATACGCTTAACTGCAGGACAACAGAGGGAGCCCAAACACTGTGGTGTAGATCACCAAAATGGATAATCTTTGGGTGTTCATTAGCTGAGTAAACTTTCAAGTATATGAAATCCAGAGGACATTTTGCAGAGCTCCTTTTAAATAGAATAAAATTTAAGGAGGCCATATAGGTGGCTGTCTTTAATATTTTATAATTTAAAATCAGTGGAGAATCTATGGGCACTGTATCTTTTATGTTACTTCAGACTGACAGAGAGAACTTAGATTGAAGATATTACACTTAAGAATCACAGGTTCCAAAAAAAAAGTTATCTTATGTGATCATGTTGTGCTTAGTACAGTGGGGTCCTGGTCATAACTGGGTCCTCTGAACACCTTAGCATTGTGATAATAAAAAGAAGTGAACTAGCACTTCGAGGTGGGAGAAATTTTCTGAAGTTATGGTTTATTGCTTAAAGTCTTGCGGCAATATACAAAATTGGAGAATTATTTTTACTTAAGTGCAAATCTTCTTAGTATGTTTGACTGTCATTAGGGCAGAATTTGTCTAATGTTCTAGGATTTTTTTCTCTTCCCGTTCCAGTCTTTCATCCTTTCTCTCAGTTTGCATCTTTGGGGAAATCCATTTGTCCCAAACAGGAAAATGAGGCCCTCAGCAGACACAGCTTTGTAGGAAGGGGCAGATTTCAGTGATGGGACAGGTTTGGGATCTCTTTCTGTCCCAGGCTAGAGCAGCTGGACCAGAGTTTAGGGTGGGAGGAGACTCTGGAATGATATCTTCCTGTCAAGGGAAAGGAGCACAGACTTCCTTGACACCAGCTAGACCCTTTTAGGCAGGAAAAATGGGAACTGGGCACAAGAGGATTTTTTCCTTTGCCTCACCAGCTGATGCCATCTTCTACCATCATCAATATTTTGTATATTAGAGCTCTAACATGCTTTTCTCTACTTGGGAGGGCAATAGGATGATCTACTTTTGGTCAATTTTTAACAAATGAGAATTCCAAAAAATGCTGTGCTACAGGAAACATGCATATTGTATTATAATTAGAGCTAGTCAAAAACTTTCTAGTGGGAAAACTGTTTTGTCAGAAAATGTTGATTCCGCACAATCAAAATCTTGTCTCGGAATGTACCAATTTCATCTAATTTTTTGCAGGAAATTATCAGAACTATACTATAATATATAAAGGTAGAAACATTTTGACCTTATCAAAACAAAACATTTTGAAATTTCAGAATTTGTCATTAGATAGAAATGCAAAATTTCAACCAGCTCTCCTGATATTGAACAGTTACTGCATTTTTCTTCATAAAGCTTTGCAAACATTAATTTAGGCTCACTCTGTCTCACCTAACTGGGTAACTATCTTTTTTTAACACATGGGGAAAGTGAATTAGAGGTGGTTGTTTGCTCAAAATCATGCAGTTAGTTAGTATTAAAACAGGAATTAGAACATAATTCCTGGCTGTTAGTCTTATGCTCTGACCATGCCTCTCAAGTCACAGCTAATTAGAAGTGCAAATATATCTACTATATTGAGGTGTCTGTATGTTTCTATGCTTGAATAGAGGACCAGTCACCAGCTGGCCCTGCCCACTTTTTGTGCTTTCATTTAGATTGGAGATAATTCTTATGCTTTCAAGTGCTACCTTTTAATGGTTTTATTCTTTCTTTTGTAAGTGTCAAATGTAACATGGATGGGTTAAAGTTCAAACTAAATATTTTCCTTGGTTTACTTTGTTTTAAAACTTTGCAGGGATGTAACTGATGATGAGTCCTTCGTTGATGAGCTGAGAGTAACATTGAGGTTTTTTGCATCTGTATTAATTCGCAGAATTCACAAGGTAAAAATTGCTTGGAGAGAGAACATGATTTTATATGTAAGAAGTGGTATCTAATGCCAAAGTAAACCTTCTTTCTTTAATTATGTTACCAAAAGAAACATATTGTACTGTCTATATAGAATTACATTTGACAGTTTCTTCCTCTTTATGCCAGTTTCCTTCCTCTGAAACTTATCTCCCGTGGTACTCTTGGCCACAGCCCAATCCTATAGAATCCTTGCAAATTAAAGTCTTTGTTCCTGCTGTTTTAGTAATGCTTTGTGTTGGCACAAGACTATCTTCTGTGTTGCATTGGCTGTTTCTAAGGTGATTCATTTGAAGGGAGTAGAGAGAATTACTAGATATTGGGGAGCTATAGTTCTTGTAGCTACCACCTGGTTCTCCATCTGTGCTTCGGTTCTTTGAAGATATCTTTATACTTGGTAAGAGGATAACTGCTTCAAATAGCTCACTCTGAGAATCCCAGTAGGTGTGACTTGTGTGGAGAAGGGACTATGCTAACTTGGAGTCATTTGATATGTTATAAGTGTTAAGTAAAATTGTGTGATGGGGGTATGTTGCTGGACAAAGACCAACGAACACATACTGTATGTAGGTGGGTGCACAGAAACACAGAGGCTTGGACTTCTGTATGGAAGCTCCACCTGAACTGCTCATTCAGAACTTTTTTTTTTTTAAATTTGAATGATCATCAGTTGGCTTCTGTGATCCTGCTCCTTCTCCTCAGAGCAGGTGGGAGAGCTGGTCTGCAATCAGGAAGGGAAATATTGCCAGGATTTTATAAGATCAGATTTTCCTTGTAATAAGAATAAGAAGTGGAGGTATTACCAGACACGATTGTTCTGTTTTTTGTATTTAACCACAGTAAACGTTTAGTGGATTTTTTTAAAAGAACAGATTTTGGAGTTGGAATACATTAGTGGGGTTTTGAAGAGATCTGCAGGGCTCTTGAAATAGAAATATAAAAAGCATCCAGCATTGCCCGATGTTCGCAGGCAAGTGTCCTGAGAGGAAGATTATAGGGGTAAAAGGGCTGTACTAGTGACTCAGACATCAGTTTCGAACAAGATGTTTAGCCAGGAAGGGGCATGTCATGGCAACTTGTACGTGCATTTAGTTCCTGTAAAAAGTTTGGACTGACCACCCTCTGTCCTTTAAATAGGTACAGTATATGCAAAGGAAACTTTCTGTTGCTCTGTGGTAATGTCTCAGTTCCTGCAAAATGCACTTATCTCTAAGTACCTCTGATTGTTGTAGGCAGAATAGGAGTGAGAAGCTAGTTCAGTTTCCATGCCCATTCACTGCTGGCCCCTTTGCTGACCCAGCTACCTAAGGGTGTTATTCCACCTCAGTAACAACTATTAATACATTTTAATACATATAATACATTTTATTTCCTGAGCTACAAGATATACCACACATGCTGCAGTAGCTGATGAACAACCTGACACAATCCTAGCTGAATGTCAGATCTGGATGTCTTGCTTGTTAACATGCTTGTGGTACTGCAGATGGTTTAAAAGTTACGGTGGGGAAAGCATAAAGGTTTGTAAGTGAAGCGAATGTTTCAAAATGGAAATGTAACATAAGTCTTTAAATTTACTTTAGAATTTTAATTCATGTAACTTGAGCATACTTGGGAGTTATTAGTTGACTTGTTGATCCATTGCTATCATACATGAAAAGATTAAATATGACCGTGATAATACCTTATTATACAGGTAGCTGAAGGAAATGGTTACGTGTGAACTGAAATAATCTAGCATAAACATCTTTTAAACATATCATTTGTGAATTAGAATAATAAAGATCACCCAAATTCCCCACCTTTCTTGTCAGGAACAAAAGATTTATAATAATTTCAGTCAGGCTTGGCTGAGAGCAAAAAGATATTTGATCTTTTGTGGCAGTTAAGCTGTGTTAAGTGTTAGATGCTGTGTGGAGAATTGCAGAAGCTTAGCCTATGTCTACACTAGCACTTTTGTCCATGAAACTTTTGTCAGCTGGGGTCTGAAAAAAACACCCCCCCCCCAGCCCAACATAAGTTTCACTGATAGAAGCGCTGGTTTGGACAGCGCTACATCAGCAGGAAGCGCTCTCCCGCTGACATAGCTACTGCCACTTGTTAGGGGTGGTTTAATTATGCCAATGGGAGAGCTCTCTCCTGTTGGCAGAGTGGCTACACAGGAGACCTTACAGTGGCACAGCTGCAGCAGTACAGCTGTGCTGCTGTAAGGTCTTTAGAGTAGATATAGCCTTAGTAGGTACAGGAGTTTAATCAAAACACATTCCCCTTTATACATTATTAGTTCATAAATTTTGTATTAAGGTTGTATCTGATGTAATATCATTAAACTTATTTTCTGTGTTTTTTTGCGCAAAGTTTTGCGAATATCTGTAAATAACACACAATTAGATGTCATCGTGATAGCTTGAGCTGTATGAATTCTGCAGGGGAGGTGGAGTCTGTGTGCGTGAGTGAGATGACAGAATAATAGGTCTTGGAGCTCACAAAAGTGTAATTCAGAGTGACAGGGTGAGTGAGGTAATATGTTTTATTGGACCAACTTCTGCTGGTGAGAGAGACACGCTTTTGAGCCATGCACAGCTCTTCTTCAGGTCTGGGAAAAGTACTTGCAGCATCACTGCAAAATGCAAGGTGGAACAGATGGTTTAGTTAGCACATATTGTAAGGGACCATTCAAGGTAGAATGACCTGTTAAAATCTCTGCAGTCGTAGGGTAAAAAGAGCCATAAAAGTCCCTGAAATCTAACCATCAGATACTGATCAAACCAGCAGACAAGAGGCACCACTGTAGTCCTCAACTGTGATGACAGTTAACGAGGCTAATCAACAGCACTCTGACACCACCTACTATAAAGAACTCAAAGATGACCCCAGACCACAATTTATCCAGGAATTTAAGGATGATATCCAATCCTTCCTCAAACAACTCAGAGAAACTTTACAAACTCCACCCCCATGAAACCACCCCAGTGCCCTTCTACATGCTTCCCAAAATATACAAAAAAAGGAACCAAGGCAGACCCATCATATATGACCACGGCACTGTTACTGAAAGTATATCGAGACTCTTAGAAACCACCCTCAAACCACACAAAGGGCCAGCTTTCTCCAGGACACAACTGATTTTTCTCCATAAACTGCAATATTAACAACCTTCCTCAGAACACTATCCTCACCACTGTGGATGTCATTTCTTATACACTGACATCCCTCACAATGACGCATAGCTGCCTGCCTCAAATACTTGCAAGACAATGGACAACCCTGAGATATTCACTCCAAACACTTCACCAAATTCATCCATTTCATTCTCACCCATAACAGTTTTACGTTCAGCAACAAACATTTTGTCAAAACTATGGGAACAGCCATGAGTACAATATGCCAAACTCATCATGGGCCAATTTGAAGAATTTCTGGACAAATACCTGAGATACGTTGATATTTTCATCCTCTGGACAGAGCTTAAACTCACTCATAGATTTCCATCACAACTTCAACAACCATCACCTGTCCATTGAAGGCTCTCTGGAACACTCCTACACGAGCATCAACTTTCTGAACATAACAATCAGTTTCAGCAATAAAACCCTACAGACAACCATATCTAAGAAACCCATGGATCACCATACCTACCTTCATAGATCCAGTAACCAACCCAAACAGCAAGAAAACTGTTTATCTACAGCCAGGCACTCAGAGACCACAGAATATGCTCCAAGGGGAAAGTCCAGGATATACACCTTAACACATTTAAAACTGCCTACACCAAACAAGGACACTCCACCAGAGAAGTAGATTGCATCATAGAACAGGCCACTGAAATACCAAAAGAGAACCAGCTTCAACACAGAAATAAAACCCCCTCTGACCATTCACCCCTAGCCGTCACGTACCATCCCACACTGGAACCCATAAGGGATACCATCAAACTACTACAACCCATACTCAATGGGGACCCTATCCTGACAAATTTTTCCTGAACCCCCTCTGTTGGCCTTCAAACAACCCCTCAACTTCTCCAAGCTAATCAACAAAAGCAAGCTCCATACAGACCAGGACACACCAACTCAAAGCGACACCAGACCCTGCCAGAACATTGGATGCGAAATCTGCAGACATATATCCTCTGCTACAGTGATCAACATCATCCCCCCCCCCCCCCCCCCCCCCGGCAACACATCTTTCAGGATCCATGCCTATCACAATGTGTAGTGTACCTCATCCAATGCACTAAATGCCCCAATAACAACTATGTGAGTGAAACCAGATACAGTAATCGCTATGCGTTTGAGTAAACTTACTTAGGAAAATGATAAAGGACAAAAACACCCTCTCACCTGTGGATGAACACTTTTCACAAAGTGATCACTCAACATCTGATGTCTCGGTCCTCATACTAAAAGGAAACCTGCATAACACTTTCAAAAGATGAGCCTGGGAGCTTAAATTCATTACTGTGCTAGACACTAAAAATCATGGACTAAACAGAGACACTGGATTTATGGTTTATTACAACAATCTGTAACCCACTAACCTGCTCTTTGTACTATGACTGTAGAGGTGTTAATGGGACATTCTATGTTAAATGGTGCGTTGCAATATATGGTATCTACTTATGCTAAACAATCTGTTCCACCTTGCATTTTGCTGGGGGTACCTTTCCCAAACCTGAAGAAGAGCTCTGTGTGGCTCGAGAGCTTATATCTCTCACCAACAGCTGGTCCAATAAAACGTATTACCTCACTCACCTTATCTCTCTAATCTCCTGGGACTGACAGGGCTACAGCTACACTGCATGTAATTCAGAGTGTGAAAATTTACATATATGGAAGCGGACAGACTGGAGTGGTGGTTTTGTGATGTGTAGTTCACTGAATGTACTGGGTTTAGAAACTGACTTGGTAAGCAGCTTACAAAGAAAATTGTCAAATTCCTTCCGCTGTAGCAATCTACTTTTAATGCCTCAATAATCAGGTGAAAATGATCTGTGACATAGAACTCATTTTCTTCTTGAAAGGTTTCAGGTGTACTGTAATGCTTCTTGTGGACTTATTTTGGGGGGAAGGAGGGAGAATACAATACATTGTGAAAGGTGGCAGATTTACATTTCTTTTCTAAGGCCTTGTCTACACTACACGGTTATATCAACAAAACAGTAGATGTGTACATACTGAAATGCTCATCCTGTCAGTGTAACTCCCCTGCTTTGCCAACTTAATAAAAACAGCAATAATAAACTTGACAAACAGCAACTTAATAAAAACTTGACAAACAGCATAGAGCTTTTTGCGATGTAGCATCAGTGTAGACACCTCACTTGGTTATGTTGCCCTAATTGGCCTCCAGGAGGTATCCCACTATGCCTAGCATGACTGCTCTGGTCAGCAGTTTGAACTCTGCTGCCCTGAAGTTACATAGGTAACAATGTAACTATGCCCCTCCCCTGTTTAAAGATTTGGGAGTTTTTGAAATTCCTCTTCCTGTTTGCTCGGCACAGTTGACACAGCATCTTCACAGCTGACCAGGCCAGCTTTACTCAGCAGACGTGCTCCCGCGTGGAGCACACCGGAGCGGTTTGATCTGCTGAGTAGATAGAGAGAGGAGGTTGTGCAGTTGCAGCTTTCGCACCAGCTGTAGGAATTTCAATACCTATGGGCTGATTGCTGGTGGCATGCAAGAGAAGGGGCACGAAAGGGACGAGCAGCAGTGTCGTGCTAAAATCAAGACGCTGAGGCAGGCGTACCAGAGGGAAAGGGAGGCCAACTGTCGCTCTGGTGAGGAGCCGAAGACATGCTGCTTCTATTAGTAGCTGCATACCATCCTCAGCAGTGACCCCACCTTCCCCACCAAGAGGCCCGTGGATACTTAACAGGGACTGGAGGAAGCAGCCCGTGGACTCAACCCTAATGAGGAAGTGGTGGACGAGGTGGAGGACCTGGAGGATGATGTGGAGCCCACGGCAGGCTTATCTGGTGGCGTGGAGAGTCAGGACCTCTTTTCCACTCCAGAGGGGTCTAGCCAGTCCCTGCACTCTGGAGGCAGGAGAGGGGAGCTTTGGTAAGTGTGCATTTTGCTTTGATATTGCACAGTGCGAGGAGATTGAGCTCTCATGTACTTCGTTATATGGTAGAAGAGGGATAAGAGACAGAAATTAATAACAGAGCCTGTCCATCTATGCAGTGAAGCCATGGTGGAAAATTTTGTTAATGTACACGGGGATGTCCGAGGAATCCTCCATAGTGATCTCTAGGAAACTTTCCTGTAGGTATTCTGCAATCCTTTGCCGAAGGCTCCTTGGGAGAGCTGCCTTGTTTCTGCCCCCACTGTAGGAAACTTTGCCGCACCACCCAGCAATTATTTCTGCAGGGACTAGAGTGGCACACAGGTGAGCAGTACACGGAGCCAGTCTGAAGCCACATGCATGCAGGAGATGCTCCCTTACATCTTGGATTGCCCTTAGGGGAGAGATATCGGGTTTGATTACCCTAGCCTGTGGGAAAGGATACTGGTATTCAGAATAGGCTCCCTAGTCATTTAGTGCCCCCCTTCCCAAACCACTGTTTGTCCCTTTCCCCTTGCCAATTGCCCCTTTCTCTGCAAACTAACCATAATTGGGACTTGTGGAGACCTGTGTGCTAGCCGAGGGACAGTGAGAAATAGGTGTTATTTTTGTGATTCATAGCTGTGAGTGCACTTGCAATATTGTCTGTTTTCATTGTTTGTTTGCTTTCTGCAGATGTGCCTTTGAGAACACTCCTCTATACCGGCGGAGCACCTCCATCAGATAAAGTGCCAACCCGGAAGGAGTATATGTTTTGCCAAGCGCTGCAGTCAACAGTTGCAGCACAGAGTGAAACTAGAGCGTGGAGGGAGACAATGAAAGACTGAGGGCTGGGTAGATAGGAAAGGACATAGGGGCCGGAGCGGATGATAAAGCATCTCAAGGACCAGACAGAGATGTTGAAGTCCCTCATTAGCCTGCAATCACAACAAATCTGTGCCCGACTCCCCCTTCAGCCACTACAGAACTCCTGTCCATGCCTTTCCCAAACTCCCCCACTGCATTCATTGTGTGTTCCCAGTCCCTCACAGTACCTGTGCACTCCACGTCTGGAGTTTACCAATGAAAGTTGGAGTTAAACCCAGCTGTGAGAGCCCTAACCGTGAGACTGTTCTTTGTCATGTCCCCTCTTTGACCAAACATTTGTTTGATCCTGTTATTAAACTTGAGTCTTTTTGAAATTAAATGTCTTTATTTGTGAAATGCATAGATAAATACGTAAATCATTCAGTGCTGACATTGAAACACATTGGCTATAGGTAGGAATATGTGCTCCTTGCAATTAATGCTCAAGAAGCAAGCATGACCCAGGTAATTCATGGTGGCAAGTAAACGTTGCCTGGCCGAATGCATTATATATGGACACATTACTGGGAATTGTTGTCAAAATGCTCCTTCAAAGCCCCCCTGATTTGAATAACCTCCCACTATGCCCTTCTAATTGCCCCTGTATTGGATGCTCAAAATCAGCAGCCAGCTGATCAGCCTCATAGCCCACCCCTGGGGAAACTTTTCCCCCTTTGATTTGCAAATATTATAGAGTACAGCAGGCCACAATGACCATCGGAATATTTTCCTCACAGAGGTCTAACCGGCTAAAAAGACAATACCAGCAACCTTTTAATCGGTCAAAGGCACATTCAGTGGTCATTTGGCACCTGCTTGTTGTTGAAGTGCTCCTTGCTGCTGTCTAGGTTCCCAGCGGTAAGGCTTCATGAGCCTCGGGAGCAAGGGCTATGCAGGGTCTCCAAGGATTGCTGTGGGCATTTGCATGTTCCCCATTGGAATCTTCTGGTCTGGAAAGAAAGTCCCAGCATGCAGCTTTCTATACAGTCCAGTGTTCCAAAAGATGCGTGTATCATGCACCTTCCCTGACCACCCGGCATTAATGTCAGTGAAACGGCCTCAGTGATCCACGAGTGCCTGCAAGACCATGGAGAAGTAGCCCTTTTGGTTGATGTACTCCGTTGCAAGATGGTTGGGGGCCAAAATTGGGATATGTGTTCTATGTATTCCACTGTTGCAGTTAGGTAATCGCATTGCCTCAAAGCAATCAGTTATTTCCTGGACATTACCGAGAGTCTCAGTCCTTCATAGCAGGAGGTGATTAATGACCCTGTACACTTGCATCACTGCAGCCCCCATGGTGGACTTTCTAACTCCAAACTGATTCGCGACTGACTGGTAGCAGACTGGAGTTGCCAGCTTCCACACATGGATCGCCACTCACTTTTCCACAGTGAGGGCAGCTCTCATTCTGGTGCCCTTGCACTGCAGTGCTGGGGCGAGCACCGCACGGTTCCAGGAAGGTGGCTTTCCACATCTGAAAGTTCTACAGCCACTGCTTCTCATCCCATACATGCACCATGATGTGATGCCACTGCTCAATGCTTGTTTCCTAAATCCAGTGCTGGTTGTCCACTATGGCAAGCTGGTCCATGAATGTCAGCAGCAGTCATGAATGATTCATTTCCATGGCAGACAGCAGGGTGGGCATCTGTTTCACAGCTCATGAAATGCTGCAGGACCAGCCGCGTTGTGTTCATAACACTTATCGCCACAATGGTCAGCAGCTCAGGATCCATGCTGACAGGCAGAGTTGGAGGTCTATTGAAAAACAGCGTGAAACAAAGAAGGAATCCATGGAATAATGGGACGGAAAGAACTGCATCACGGGGCAGCAAGCACATTCCAGTGATGCACTGCGATCTGTTTGCAGAGCTCCCAGCAGCAGATGGTGACAGAGGGTAGCGAGTTGCACAGTGGGATAGCTACCCACAATTCAACACTTTCTCTGTCAATGCAAGAGCAACCACTGTAGACGTGCTCAGCTGACACAAGGAGCATTGTGTGGACATGCTCCACTGATGTTGTTAAAGCGATTTATGATTGTTGACAGAACTTAAGTTGATTTAACGCTCTAGTGTAGTCGTGGCCTCAGTTACCTTTTGAAGTGCTGTGCCTTAGTTGATAAGTCTTTGCTTGTTTTTAATTGCTTGGAATAAATATGTCTAAATCTCAGATTAAATGTATTTAAACACGAGTTAAAATGGGTGAAGACGACAATAAGGACAAATCCCATCCATTACGTTTTATTTATTTTTTGTTTAGCTTAGACTTTGTACTGTAAAATCGTCTTGGTTTGAAATGTCAGGAGAAAGGTAGTGCTCATTTCTCCCCCCCCCCACCGCCCCTTTATTGACTCTCCTAAATGCTTTTCTTTTTGTGCATGAGGAGGGCTGGACTCGGCACTCTGGAACTCTGTGGCTGGTTGGCTTGAGGAACTTGAATGAGTGACACAGGATACACTCTGCCTGTGGACTGAGTATGGCCGTCGCTTTGCTCTTGGTCCTTGTTGGCCTTAATGCTCAGGAGCCAAAGCTGGAGAGTGCGTATTGCCTTGATAGTGGCCAGAACAGCCCTTGTGGAATAGAGCTTGAGGTTTTATTTAAATTGATTCTAAAATGATTGAGTTAAGATTTATTATTACTACAGATGTACACTTCAACAGATTTCCATTTTGACAGTAAATATGCTAAAGATGTTTAGGACGTTTGTCGGATACTCTAAATGCAGTAGAACCCCAAATTTATAAACAGCAATCATAATGAACAACCAGTTAAGTGAACCATTTTTATCCCCCAAAGAAAAAATGATTTATTTCACTAGTTACTACAGGACACTAGAGCACAGTATGTATGTACAGTACTGTATGACAAGACTTGGAGGGATTCGATTTTTATCGATAAATATTGGTAAACATTGATTTCACGATATACAAACTGCTGAAAAAGTATTCCATCAATAATAGAAAAGTGCAGATTGGTAAAGTAAGAAATGTTCCTTGAGAACTTATTAAAGTTTATTTAAGGATATTTACTTTGTATATTTTGACGTGTGATGTTGACAGTTCATGATTTTTAACAAATAAAAAGCTTTAACTTGTTGAATCTCAACATCTGCTGTCATTAAATAGTCTGATCTTTCTCCATTGTCTGAATGCCTCCCGTAAGTTCCAGCAACTGTGAAAATTTCAATAAATTAAAAAAAATGCTCAAAATTGAACTTTGATATTGAAATTATAAAATAAAATAAAATTGAATTCTGCCAAGCCTATGTATGATCGTAATATGCACACTGCATACATTTTTTACCATTTATGTACATTATCATTGAACGAGTAAATTAACTTTTGCACCTTATCTACTACAACTAACTTTGAAAAGCTCAATATTTTGATTTTTTTAATGTTATGAACTTCTTAGTCACCAAATGGTTCATAAAATAGGAATTCTACGGTATTAACTGGTAATTGTAAGTACCTTGCTTTCCCATGAAAATGAGCTTGCTGTCAATTACTGTGGTTACTTTTGATAAAAACAAATATTTTTTGAATAGATGGGTATTTTAATTTTACTAATAAATTGCATTAACATACTTCTGATAGTAATCTATTTTAATAACTTTGGGAGAATTGGTTTTTTCCTTAATTTAAAATTTATTCTTTTAGGTGGACATTCCATCTGTTATAACAAAGAAAATGCTAAAGGCAGCAATGAAACACATAGAAGTCATAGTTAAAGCCAGGCAGAAAGGTACTGTGAAACATTTGTATGTATGTTAATGTTTTGTAAATTTAAAATGGTTTGTAAGTTTAAAATGCTAAGCCTAAAACTTTTGATGCTTCACCTTTGCCAGTACTTTGGCTAATCTGTTCATTCTCAAATCTACTGTTGCCTTCATTTTTTTAAAAACTCCGTCACTCCGTCTGCTTTGGTGCTTGTCTGGGGATAGAGGGCCAAACCTGGGCAAGGACTGAATGCAGACAGTTTTTGTTCGATTTAGAAGAACATAAGAATGGCCATGCTGGGTCAGACCAAAGGTCCATCCAGCCCAGTATCCTGTCTACCGACAGTGGCCAATGCCAGGTGCCCCAGAGGGAGTGAACCTAACAGGTAACGATCAAGTGATCTCTCTCCTGCCATCCATCTCCACTCTGTGACAAACAGAGGCTAGGGGCACCATTCCTTGCCCATCCTGGCTAATAGCCATTAATGGACTTAACCTCCATGAATTTATCCAGTTCTCTCTTAAACCCTGTTATAGTCCTAGTCTTCACAACTTTCTCAGGCAAGGGGTTCCACAGGTTGACTGTGTGCTGTGTGAAGAAGAACTTCCTTTTATTTGTTTTAAACCTGCTACCCATTAATTTCATTTGGTGGCCCCTAGTTCTTATATTATGGGAACAAGTAAATAACTTTTCCTTATTCACTTTCTCCACACGATCCATGAATTTATATACCTCTATTATATCTCTCTTCCAAGCTGAAAAGTCCTAGCCTCTTTAATCTCTCCTCATATGGGACCCATTCGAAATGCCTAATCATTTTAGTTGCCCTTTTCTGAACCTTTTCCAATGCCAGTATATCTTTTTTGAGATGAGGGGACCACATCTGTCCACAGTATTCAAGATGTGGGTGTACCATGGATTTATATAAGGGCAATAAGATATTCTCTGTCCCTTTTTTAATGATTCCTAACATCCCGTTTTCTTTTTTGACTGCCGCTGCACGCTGCGTGGACATCTTCAGAGAACTATCCATGATGACTCCAAGATCTTTCTCCTGATTAGTTGTAGCTAAATTAGTCCCCATCATATTGTATGTATAGTTGGGGTGGTTTTTTCCAATGTGCATTACTTTACATTTATGCACATTAAATTTCATTTGCCATTTTGTTGCCCAATCACTTAGTTTTGTGAGATCTTTTTGAAGTTCTTCACAGTCTGCTTTGGTCTTGACTATCTCGAGCAGTTTAGTATCATCTACAAACTTTGCCACCTCACCGTGTACCCCTTTCTCCAGATCATTTATGAATAAGTTTGAATAGGATTGGTCCTAGGACTGACCCTTGGGGAACACCACTAGTTACCCCTCTCCATTCTGAAAATTTACCATTTATTCCTACCCTTTGTTCCCTGTCTTATAACACGTTCTCAGTCCATGAAAGGATCTTCCCTCTTATCCCAAGACAGTTTACGTAAGAGCCTTTGGTGAGGGACCTTGTCAAAGGCTTTCTGGAAATCTAAGTCCACTGGATTCCCCCTTGTCCACATGTTTGTTGACCCCCTCAAAGAACTCTTAATAGATTAGTAAGACATGATCTCCCTTTACAGAAATCATGTTGACTTCTGCGCAACAATTTATGTTCTTCTATGTGTCTGACAATTTTATTCTTTACTATTGTTTCAACTAATTTGCCCGGTACTGACGTTAGACTTACCGGTCTGTAATTGCCAGGATCACCTCTAGAGCCCTTCTTAAATATTGGCGTTACATTAGCTATCTTCCAGTCATTGGGTACAGTAGCTGATTTAAAGGACAGGTTACAAACCATAGTTAATAGTTCCGCAATTTCACATTTGAGTTCTTTCAGAACTCTTGGGTGAATGCTATCTGGTCCCGGTGACTTGTTACTGTTAAGTTTCTCAGTTAATCCCAAAACCTCCTCTAGTGACACTTCAATCTGTTACAATTGCTCAGATTTGTTACCTATGAAAGACGGTTACGTTTGGGAGTCTCCCTAACATCCTCAGCCGTGAAGACTGAAGCAAAGAATTCATTTAGTTTCTTTGCGATGACTTTATCGTCTTTAAGTGCTCCTTTTGTATATCGATTGTCTAGGGGCCCCACTGGTTGTTTAGCAGGCTTCCTGCTTCTGATGTACTTAAACATTTTATTACCTTTTGAGTTTTTGGCTAGCTGTTCTTCAAGCTCCTTTTTGGCTTTTCTTACATTTTTACATTTAATTTGGCAGTGCTTCTGTTCCTTTCTATTTACCTCACTAGGATTTGACTTCCATTTTTAAAAGATGCCTTTTTATCTCTCACTGCTTCTTTTACATGGTTGTTAAGCCACGGTGGCTCTTTTTTAGATTTTACTGTGTATTTTAATTTGGGGTATACATTTAGGTTGAGCCTCTATTATGTTGTCTTTGAAAAGTGTCCATGCAGCTTGCAGGGATTTCACTCTAGTCACTGTACCTTTTAATTTCTGTTTAACTAACTTCCTCATTTTTGCATAGTTCCCCTTTCTGAAATTAAATGCCACAGTGCTGGGCTGTTGAGGTGTTCTTCCCACCACAGGAATGTTAAATATTATTATATTATGGTCACTATTTCCAAGGTTATAGTTACAGATCCTGTGCTCCACTCAGGACTAGATCGAGAGTTGCTTCTCCCCTTGTGGGTTCCTGTACCAGCTGCTCCAAGAAGCAGTCATTTAAAGTATCGAGAAATTTTGTCTCTACGTTTTGTCCTGAGGTGACGTGTACCCAGTCAATATGGGGATAACTGAAATCCCCCACTATTATTGAGTTCTTTACTTTGATAGCCTCTCTAATTTTCCTTAGCATTTCATCATCACTGTCACTGTCCTGGTCAGGTGGTCGATAATAGATCCCTACTGTTATATTCTTATTAGAGCATGGAATTACTATCCCTAGAGATTCTATGGAGCATGTGGATTCATTTAAGATTTTTATTTCGTGACTGTCAACATGTAGACATTTAGTTAATTTAGAAAATTGGTCTTTTTCCTGGAGTGTGGAGCAGGAATGTGTTTCCTGTTCAGTTCAGAGCAAAATATAGATATTTTTCTTAAGACATTCCTGGTGAATTCCAGATGAGCAGCAATAAATGAAAGGATGCATGTGTATGTGAATATATATTATTTAACTGAAATAAACTGTTCTATAACTTACTAACTAAACTAAAATGAAACTATAATTAAATAACTGCAAACTGTGCTAATTTTGTAGCTAGTGTGAAGTGACATCCATAATTTATTAAATGTAGCCAATCCAAGTATGTAACTTATAATGCATAGGCAGCCTTAACTTTGCCCTGTGAGTGTATGCATTGAAATACAGTCTGTACTTAGTCACATTTTCTGCCGGACTTCAGGCCTCAATGTGCAGGTTAGACAGCGCCTAGTGAACGAACGGGGAAGTTCTTGGGGTAAAAACCTGTTTTAATATCCTTGTTGTTCAACATGTGGCATGCATGTTCCTTCCCCTCCCCCCTGCACCTTAGCTACTGCACACCATCCAACACCTGCCTTGAATAAGGAACTTTTTCTTCAGGATTTTGCTGAATTTATTGTCACCCCTGCAACGTTAGCAAGTATTGTACCTCTGTTCTGCATCTGTAAAATGAGGATAGAGAGGCTGTTCGTTGCACGTGGTGTCACACACAATCTATAGCAGAGGCAGGACTAGAACTAGAATCCGGGGTCCTAGTCCAGTGTCTTAACAGTACCACCATTCTTCATCTCCACCAGGTTCTTGTCTCATTCTCCCAGATTGTATATCTGTTGGAGTGAATGAGGTAGGATGCTTTGGACCCAGACCCAGTCACTGTGCAAATTTACTACATCACCATCCAGTGTGTGCACTGAGGCTCTGATTCAGCAAGGTACTTAAGAATGTGCTTAACTTTAAGCATGTGAGTAGTGCTGTTGAAGCTGGTGGGACTACTTGCATGCTTGAAGTTAAGTAGGCCTACTTGCTGAATTGGAGCCTGAATAAAGTGCGGGTTCTGCAAAAAAAAAGTAATATATAATCACTTTATGCAATACAACAGTCTTTAGTAATCAAAAGGGAATAGAGTTAAGGTGGCAGAGGCAACCTTAACTTCATCCATTCCTGAGTTTTCAGTGCTTTGCTTTGCAATCTTGACATTCTCTTAACTGTAGTCTTTATGTATGGAATTTCCTATGCTCTTTAAAAAGAAAAATGAAAACTCTGCCACATCTGGCTATTTGCTTGGAAGCAGTAGAATGCTCTGTACAGCACAGTGTTGTAATCAGTGTGACGGAGACCTTTGCCCCGTTCTTTATGCACCAGTCCATAGCCTGTGGAAGAAGACAGGACCATGGAGCCTTGTCTTCTTTCATATGCACATTCTCAGATTATATTCCACAATCCTTTGTCTATTAAACCTGCAATTTCACTCCACTTCATTTAAGGATGAGTATGTCCATTGGAATCCTGACAATTCCTTCAATGGAAATTTCCATTCGGGTTGTGTACTCTATTTTGCGGAGTGTCAGTGGAACTTTGGGAGCCTGCATGAGGTATTATTTAGACAAATCAAATCTAACTTTCACCAAGCAATGAAAGGTACATCTTGTGGTGCTATCATAGTAAATTTAAAGCTTCCATGGCCATTTGCTAAGGTGCTAACGCTGTTCAGAAAAAAAATTGCAAACATTTTTCTTACCAGAAGAGCTGCATTTTTTCACTTCTGTGCTTGTAAATGGCATGTTGTAGGTGGGGTTTTTTTTTGAGATTTTTTTGGGAAAAATATTGCTACCTGACTGAGAGCAGATATACTCAATTTCAGCTGTAAATGTGAAATTAGGAAATGTGTAAATAGCTGAAAATAACTCCTTGTAACGTGAAGGTTTCCTAAGCCTTCCCCAGAGGTGTTGCTATATACACCACCATGGTTCAGAGATCTGGACTTCAAGCCTAGCCTTGGTTCCAGTTCTCTTTTGGCCTCTTCCCATTGTTTTCTTTTTCCTCTTTCTACACCCTTCATCTCCAAGGTCTCTTTCTCTCCCTTTTTCTTCCAACTTTTTCCTCTCTTCTATTTCAGATCGCTCCCTGCTATCTCCTATGGTGACTCCTTATTTATAGTTTCCAGAGTGTGTCTCTTCCTGCTGCTTTCAGCAATGCCAGTTAGCTAAATCTCATCAGGTGGTATAAGGATCTATAATAATTGACTCACTTTTAGAATTTGTTAACTGAGATTTATTTTGCGTACAGATTCTAGTAAACTAAATACACCTATCTGTAGCCCTCTAATTCACAGGTTCTGTTCTGCAATTAATTGATTTTTAGTGTATTTCTTGGCACAGGGCCTATGTTGAATTAATTCACACCTTGTTGTGCTGATTTACTACAACCCAGTCCTTGCCCTTAAAGTGATTTAAAGGGATTATAAAATGTTTATTGCTAATTAAGGTGCAGAGGTTTTACCTGTGAAAAAAGTATTCTTTTTTTTTTTTTTTTCAAAATAGCTAATGATATGTGAATACTTTATACTTTTGACCAAATGGTCCCGGGTCAACTTTAATTTAAACACAGTGACAAGCAGCACAAAAGATGTATTGCTTCAATCTTTCTTCCAAATCAACTTTGGAGTATAAATTAAGTAGGAAACACATTACATAACTAAAAGTTCTAGTCTCAGATGTTTCCAAATTATATTTAGAGCAAACCAATAAATAAGAGCCTAGCCTTGGAGAGTGAAACTTAGGTAAAAGCAAATGGAGAGAAGCTGTAGTATAGTTAAAAATCAAACCAGGCTTAAGTTGTCCACTAAATGGTAATATTGAATTGGTCCAGTGAAGAAGTACTATTTTTTACAGAAGAAGGTGGAAATTTTATGTAGGCTTTGAAGTATGGCTCTACTGTGAAAAGACCATGTACAGGTGTCTTTTTCTTATACAGTTGTTGCTTTGTGTGTCTTTGACAACTGTGCATATGTTACATGACATCATCAAGGTAATATTTTTATCAGTGGTTTTCAGTGTGTTGGGGTCTGCAGACTGTTTAAGATTTCCAAAGGAGTCCGCACCTCCATTTGAAATTTTTTAGGAGTCCGTAGATTGAAAAAAGGTTAAACTGCTGTCACATATCGAAGTGGAAAGAAATCTCCTCACCCATTTCACAACGGTAGGAAGGAAAAGAGTAGAACATGCTAAACCTTTGTTTTCTTGCAGTGAAAAATTCAGAATTTTTACAGCAAGCTGCTTTAGAAGAATATGGACCAGAACTCCATGTGGCTTTGAGGAGTCGAAGAGATGAACTTCACTATTTAAGAAAACTTACTGAACTTCTTTTCCCTTATATTCTTCCCCCAAAGGCAACAGACTGCAGGTATCAAATATATTAGAAGTTGTAATATTTACAACAGTTGCATGCCATGTAGCGCTGTAGTTCTTAATGGTGGTAAAGTGGGTGAAGGACAGTGTCAGCCTGAACTTTGAATTTGTTTTCTGTGTAAGTACCAAGCATATTAAGTGTAATTTAAAGAGTGAATTCTTACTTAATGTTTTTGTTGATAGTCTCTTTTGTACAGAAGTATACAAAGTATCTGTTAACTAGGGAGAAGGGAAGGAATTGAGATGCAGTAACAGCACTTGGTCAGTTTCCTTGCTTCTACAGTAGTGATCTTAAGTGAAACTCCAAATACAAAAAAATAAAATGAAAGAATAATTTGTTGCTTCCTGGGATCCACAGCAGTGATAGGTTAGTGTGCTTGTTCTAGATGTTGGGTGCACTGAAGTAGATGAAGCTTATTGGGCTCATAAGGTATTTGGACTGGATAATGCTGTCTCAGGATACTAATGGTACTCATAATGCAGGAAACAACAAAGAAAAGTAGCTGCTTCTCAACAACCTACCCATTTTTACAGTTGGAAATTACCAATGTCTGTCTTAAAGCTAAAATATATGATTTTTGCTGTTCTGTAGGAGTCTCCCATTAGCGTTAGTGAGATATGCATGCATCGTGAATTTATGTCCAGTTCCTACACAATGTTGATTTTTGAAAACTGAACTGTAGGGGTGGGAGGTGTTGTTGCAAGCTGGTGACTGGGGGTGGGTGGGTGGGCAGCTTGATAGGCATCAGTAGCTGTGCTCGCATAGATAGGTGGCAGCACTGAAGTCTGAGACATCTACATGCAGTTTTGCACCAATTTAACTGAATATGTTGAAAAATCAATTTAGTTAAATCAGTGGAACCCCTTAATGTGGTGCAGTTACCAGTATAAAATTGCTTATCAGTATAGTGAGTTTTGGTAAATGTTCAACTGGTAGCAGGCTGGCCACTAGCTTGCATTTTCTGAGCTCCATGTGTGGCATCAAACTAGGTCCCTCCTGAAAACTGCCCCCCCCCCCCCCCCCCCCTTCTCCAGACTCATACTACATAGACAGGCCTTTACGCTGTAAGTGGTGCATGGGTGCATCATCGATGTAGAACAGTGGACCACCTGCTTCACAAGCGCCTCATCTTCAGAACAACATTTGTTTTAGGTTGTCAGTGTACCATGAAAGGATTTATAGGAAGAATATATAGCAGATCCCAGCTGAAGAAGTTAAGAATCTACATGATCCTTATCTAGACTTCTTTCATTGGCACAATAGAAAACCTATGTTTCAATACTAAAGAAGGAGGTTGGGGTAGTCAGCACAGTCTAAGTATTGAAAACAAGTCAACCTGCGTGTTGAGATAAGGACCTGCTTCCAAACACAAGCATGACCATTTTAAAAGGGAGTGCTGAGAATTAAGCAATGAGCTGAGTGAAAAGAGATGTATTTGCCCCTTAGTTTCCATGTGTTGAATCAGTTTAGATATCTTGTGATTCTGAGACTGAATGTGTGGAGTACTGGAATATCTTTTAAAATAACATGTTTTTATTAAACAAGGAAAGACATTTTAGTACAAAAATATTAACTTTACATATCTCATCCCATTACAAATTATGAATGTAATAACGTGAGTTACTATGAAAATGTAATAATTTTTTTTTTTCCCTTTCAGATCCCTGGCATTGCTTATAAGAGAGATCCTGTCTGGTTCTGTTTTCCTTCCCTCCATGGACTTCTTAGCTGACCCGGTGAGATTTCGGAGCAGTAGAAATAATTTTTATTTACTCTATCATTGTGTTCCTTTTTGTCCGATGATGAGGTGCTTTGTGGTGAAACAAGTACTTCACATTGGTTTTATCATTGGTGACTGCTTAATTGTTTACAGAAAGAAAAATAACCCCATACCCAATCCTCTTATTTTTTTGGTGAAGCAGTGTTAATTTGGTTTTAGGGATTATTTGGCTACATTAATAAAAAAAAAAAATACTTAGGCTAGGTCTACAAACTGATTTTTGTATTTGTTAGAGGTATGATTTATTACCAGAATAGTTATACTTACTAAAGCTGTGTATGCAACAAGATATGCCATTGTAAGTACCTTTATAACTATATAAATTAATCCACACTAGGGTTGTACCACTTTAACTATACCGGTATAGTTACAATGTTTGTGTGTGGACAAGGCCTTTCTAAAAGCCACCCCCCATAGATGCAAATTTGTTTACTTCTTATTTATGTAGATACGTGGTACTGCATTTATAAAGATTGGATAGAAAGTCACTTGTCTGATCTTTGGTTTTCAATTGGAAGAAAATTTCACAACTGTCTGAATACAGCTTGGCTGCAGGCAAAGATTAGTTGAGCTTGTGGAACTGCCTGTAGTCAGCTGTAACTCACCTGACCTGCACTGGCATTAAAATGCCAAACAGCTCTCATCTTTGCAGGATGGAGAACTTGTGTCTGTGCATGTCTCATTTGGGAAGTTCATTGACTTAAGAATCTGGATGTAGAGATTATTCAGGTGTCAATTTAGAAGTTGTTAGAACCATTTTTTAATTATTCTGCTTATGTTTGCAATTTTAAGATATAAAAATTGTCAGAATGTTGCTAGAAACTTGGATAGCAATGAAATGATTTTCAGACAGATTGGTTTGTTGTCATTTGTTTGTTTTTTCCATTAGGATACTGTCAACCATTTGCTTCTCAAATTCATTGATGATAGCCCAGTGAGTACTGACAAAATGAGAACATTTATAATTGATTCACCCATGTCAGTGTCAATCTTAATCAGTAGGTCAACACTCTTTCTACAGCCTGAAAAAGCAACTGAGCCAGCTGCTTCTTTGATTCCATTCCTGCAGAAATTTGCGGACCCTCGCAATAAAAAACCATCTGTAAGTGAAGAAAACTCTCACTATATACAGATTTTGAATAAGTACTGTATGAGCTGTACATATTACAAGTGCTCTTTTCATTGATTCTATTAGAAAAGGTTTATTTTAATGAAAGCTTGAGAAATATACAAACTAACTGCATTTTCCACTTCATGTTTAGGTCCTGAAGCTGGAATTGAGGGAGATTAGAGAACAGCAAGACCTTTTGTTTCGCTTCATGAACTTTCTGAAACAGGAAGGGGCAGTACATGTGTTGCAGTTTTGTCTGACCGTAGGTAAGATTACCCTAGTATGCTTAGGTGTACTCATTGAACTTAAACAGTGAGTTTAGGTGTTGGTCCGTTAGTGGATTCTGCAATCAAAGACAGCATCTTGAAGCAAAGGACTGAGTTGAGGTTCTGTGTTCAGTTTTTACTTAGATATTTCCTGGCATTTTAATGCTGAACTTAACAACATTAATCTTGCTTCATTGTGGGTTTTTTGCATTTAATTGAATTTCTATTTAGTTGAGAAGACTATTTATTTAAAAAATTTTCATCGCAAGTTTAAAAAAATGCACTTGTCAATTATACAATGTAAAGCCTGGGATATCTTGATTTTCCTTTAAAAGAAAACTATTGTAGTTACCATTGCTACAATCTCTCTAAAAAGATGTACTGCAGACTATGAAAATTCTGTGAGAATCTCTGTTCTAGCTTATGGAAGTTCTGACTTCTGGGTGTGCCTCCCTTTTTTTTGCAGAATGTAAAGGAGGTTGAAACTTGTTCAGCAGCTGTGTCCCTTTTGCCATTACTTATTCCAATTTTGTTACACAGACAGCTTTCTAAGCACTCATTTGAGAATCAAATGGTAGAGAATGGGCAATGGCTGTGGTCTGTAAGCAAGATTTTCAGCAAGGAGGCACAACCAGAAGGGAAATAATGAAAATGTTCATAACCCATAGTCTTCCAAAGGAACATTGTGAATTTTACTGTGGAAGGGAATAATTAGTTTTATTGCAGCTCTTATTTTTATGGATCAATTTATATAACTTTAGATTTAAACCATAAGTATTAATACAACTTAAACTGCATTAGAGATTTTGGTGTTATCAGCTTGGTCATAAATTTTAAAACATTTAAGGTTTTATGTATATCCACATCTGCTGGAAAGGTATCTGAGGGTATACACTGGAGTCTGGAGGTGTGATTGCAGCGGGTGTAGATGTAACCAAGGCAGCTAGCAGCCATTCAAGTATGTACCCAGGTTCCTGCACAGACAGAGCTATCCTGTGCTGCCACCTGTGCTACCCTGGATTCACTGCTGTTGTTACTCCAGCTGCTCTTGATCTAGCTAGATCAAAGCTAGCTCAGGTATGCTGCAATCACATGTCCTGAATGCAGTGTAGACGTACCCTGATGGCTGATCTGTGTGCCACTTTAAGGTGCCACCATTTATATTAGCTAAGTTTGATCAACACATGCATTTTCTTTTCTTCACCTTCCAGAGGAATTTAATGACAGAATTTTGCAACCAGAATTATCAGATACTGAAAAAATGTCTCTTCATGAAGAGGTGCAGAAAATCTACAAAACCTATTGTTTGGATGAAAGTATTGACAAAATTAGATTTGATCCTTTTATCGTGGAAGAGATTCAAAGAAGTAAGTTTGAGATTGAAAGGAATGATCAAGAATTTATACTGGAATCTATAAAGCATTCTTTCAGACTAAAAAAAGTCCTAGTCGATTCAAATAATAAATAACTTTAAATTTATCATAACCATACAATCTAATTAGCAAACCAAAGGTGTGTAAGAATGCATATACTCCTATCTCTGGATTTTCCCTGCCTAATGTTCTCTATGAATGATAATGTATTTAAATCCTGCTTCACAAAGTACTTTAGTGTTCCAATATTTTGGCTGCATCCTGCGTGGATTTATACAGACTAATTTGAGACTGCGACCTGTAAAAATCAGAAAAACTTTATGAACAACAATGGCACATCCAATTAATATTCACAGCAGGATTTTTTTTTCTGCAGTTGCTGAAGGTGAATATGTAGATGTTGTGAAACTTCAAACTATGCGATGCCTTTTTGAAGCATATGAACATGTTCTTTCCCTCTTAGAGAATGTCTTTACCCCTATGTTCTGTCACAGTGATGAGGTAAGCATGAAAGACTTGAAGTCTTGCCTTTAAGCACAGTTGTTTCTTTTTTTAAAATGGCAATGTAAATGTGACAGCTTAAACAATAGTTTTGCTCTTTGTATGTATTCAAAATTTTACCTATTTAACTGGTAAAAATAGGTGCTTTTATTATCAGGGTAGAGCCAATATAGCTGAGGCCTGGTCTATGCTACAAAGTTATGTCGATGTAAGCTGCCTTGTGTTGACCTAGTTTTGTGTTTCTATATTTAATATGTCTCACCCTGATGTAAATTGCCCAGTAGGCCAACATAATAACACTGCCTCCCGGAGCAGAATTGAGCAAAGGTCAATGTACAGAGATTGATGCAGCACGTGTGTAGATGCTGCATTACCTAGATCAATCCTAACAGCCCTCCAGCAGCTGTTCCACAGTGCCTCACATTGACTGCTGTGGTCACCATTATGAACTCCACTACCCACAGGTCACCAGGACCAGAAGCTCCCCCCTCCTTGTTTAAAACCTCATGAATTTTTGGAACTCCTTTTCCTGACTGTCCGGCTTGGCAATCACACCTAGCAACTCTCCATATTGAGTGTAACTGCCCAGTTGACCATGTCAGCTGCACGCTCCAGACGTGCTCCTACCTGGAGTGGACAGAAGATATTGGCTCTCTTGGGCCTGTAGGGACAAAAGGCTGTGCTGGCACAGCTCTGAACCAGCCGTAGAAGCATGGACATCTCTGAGCAGATTGCTTGAGGGATGCAGGAGAAGCGTGTGACAAGGACCAGCAGCAGTGCTATCTGAAAACCAAGGAGCTGTGGCAGACATACCAAAAGGCCAGGGAGGCCAACAATCAATCTGGTGCCAAGCCACAGACCTGCTGCTTTTACAAAGAACTGCATGCCATATATGGCGGAGACCCCACTACCACCTAGCACAAAACTCTCAATACCTTCGGGGGACCCAAGTCCCAGGCCTCGGCCATGAACAGCGAGGAGGAGGAGGTGGGACAGGTGACTGGGGGATCCACTGCAGTCCTGCCATTTGAGCATGGGCAAGCCTGATGCAAGGGAAGGAACCTCAGGTAAGTGTGTGGTTTTTTTTCATTTTTTTCATTACAGAGATGCCCCCCCCCATTTTCCCTCTCTGCTCCTCCTCCCTCTGACCCCCCCCCATAGAATAGGAGGACATGGCTTTTGACTTTTGATTAATTTACTTGTGCTAGAAGAGGTAACGGAACAACCAAGAGAGGTGGAGTTGCTATCTGCTTTTCATTTCTCGCTAGAGTTAGGCGGGGGGACCAAGTGGGACAGTTTGTTTATATATGTAGGGATGTTCCTTGAATCCTCTTGAGAGGTCTCAGTGAAACTTTCATGGAGGTACTCTGCAGTCCTCTGCTTAAGGTTTCTAGGGATTGACTGCCTTATTTCTTCTTCTGCAATAGGACACTTTCCCATGCCAGTTAGCAATAACTTTGCATTACACCATTGCAGTACACAGGCTAGCTGCATACGGGCCCAGGCAGCTTCGGGACACTAGCAGCAGCTGTGCTCTTTCTCCCTTTGTTACCCTCAGGAGTGAGATATCAGCTAAAATCACCAATGCCTGTGGAAAAGGTTGCCAGCATTCAGTGCCAACGCCCTGTGCTACTAGGTTCATGCAACCAAGCAATTCCCTCCTCATTTCCCTCATCCCCAGCTGGCCATGCTCACAGTGGCTGATGCTGTGACTGGTGCCATGCACAAGCAATTGCAAACAAAAGTGAGAATGAGCATGTAGTGCTTTAAAACTTTAGGAGAGCAAGGGAAGTGATTTCTGCAGGTTTGCTTCCTGTAGTAAATATACTGACAATGGTATCTCTGTTTTACTTCTGCAGGTGCTGCTATTGCAGCCTTGAGGGACTCCACCTCCATACCTGCAGAACATCTGACCAAAATAAGGAGGAGAAGGGACTTGGGATGGTATGATGGAATGCACAGGTGTATTCACAACCTACACACTACTGTAATAATCTTTGTGCAAAATATGCCTTGTAAGATACCATTTAAAAGCTAATAACTCACAGGTCAGTCTTATCATGGTAAAATATATGTAGTAACATTGTATGTGAAGTTATAAAATTCCCCTGTATGATGTTGTTAGCCCCCAGGGAGAAGTTGTCAAACAGGGCTGTCCTGAGCAAAAGAAAATGTGTTTGCCTTGATTTGCATTTAAGCGGTAAATGCAGTCATCAAACAGAAAGCGGGGAAAGGGAGGAAACAAAAGGAAACCTGCATCTGAACATAAACAGGTGAAAGAACCCAGCAGGAAGCCTCCTTCCACACCAGACATGCTGTCTCCTTATGGTCAGCTGGAAATGCCTTTCAAAAGAGGGACTGAAACTATAAAAAGAGGGTCAAAGACCCCAAGTGACATCTCTCTCCCTGGCCATCTCCCTCTTTCTACCTGAGAAGACCAGAGAAACAGCTGCTGGACTTTGAGGGATGGGTCCTGACCTGAAAAGTTTGGTCAGTAATGCTGCTAGAAGGATGTGGTAAGGACTCTGCTTTGAATCAAGTATAGTTTAAGGTAGGCACTAGGAAGCATTTTATCTTTATTTTTCTTGTAACCATTTCTAACTTTTATGCATCGTTGTGCTCACGTAAAATCTCTCTTTGTAGTTAAATAAACTTGTTTTTTTCTTTCTTTGAAACTGATACAGTGTGTTTAAGTTAAATTGTTTGGCAACTTCATTTAAGGTGATAAATTATTGTGTTTTGTTCCCTTAAAGGGACAACGGATCTAATATCTCTGGACAGTCCAGAACATACATTTTTGGGAGAAAGTCTGGGACTGGGAGTGTGTTGGGGTCACCCTGCAGAAGTGTAACCCAAGTGTGGCTGGCGGGTTGCAGTTACACATAGACAATCAGGGTCTGACTTGCTTGCTGGAGGGCTTTTTGTGAGCGGGCCAGGTGGGAGCTACTATAGCAAAGCATTGTAAGGCACCCAAGGTTGCAAAGCCAAGGTGACACACCCCCTTACTGGAATGGACTGCACACTGGTATGTAACAGACATGTTCAATGATATCCTGCATTGGACTATGAGTACAAGGCTTGGAGGATGAACACTGGGGACAGCTTGGAGAAGGAGAAAGTAGAGAGGAGAAAGGTACAGGAAAAGAAGAGGGAGATGCTCCAGGACATAATGGGGCTTTTAAGGCAGCAAATACAGATGCTGCAGTCTCTGGTGTACCCAGGCTTGCCTTCCTCTGCAACCCACTGAGAACTCCATATCAGGATCTCCCTGTACCCTCCCCTCAACACTCCATGTGGCATCAGAGGTCACTACGCTACCCTTACCACTCCACCTTGGGAGACATTAAGGACAATCACGGCTTCGTGTACACTGACCTCTGAAAACCAAGGTTGGCATAGGAATAGCTGAAATGGACATAAATGTTCTGTCTGCTTCTTAAGTTCTGTTCTCTTAAGGATTAGTAAATTTTTGAAATATATTTGTTTTAAAATTTCACGATTTCTTTTTTTACAGTGAATTCAGTTACAAAATAGTTCTATTAGTTTGCAACTTCTGCTACCGAGTACTTTCAGACCTGCTAAGCAATCAATTACCTCTTACTGACAGTGTGACACAACTCATAGGATAAGATGCAAACAAAATTAATAGACATATTGACAATGTTATATTCCTAAACATACAGCAATCACCACACAATTCCTAACAGCCCACAAAAGAGCAGGGCCAGGTAAGGTCGGCACATGGATTCAGGAATATTGCCTTGTGCACCCAAAAGTTCTGCAACCACTGCTTGTCCTCCCAAGCCTGCATTACGATGCAATCCTATCAGTCAGTGATCGTTTCTTGGGCCAAGAAGTTGTGCTCCACCATCTGCAGCTACTTTGTGAATGCCACCAGCCTTGAATTGGTTCTCACTATCTCCCACAGCAATCTGGCCTCCGAGAAATCCCTGTTCCCCACTGATTCGGTGGTTCTTGCCGCTCTGCAAATAGTTCATGATCGTGTGCTCTGTGTTTCCAACACCCATGGCAGTGCAGAGCTGTGTAGGCTTCATGCTTCTGTCAGACAGTGGTCAGCGAGGAGGGCTGTGCGGGTTTTGTGGGATTTTGGAAAAAAGGTGCAAAAATTATGGTTTACCGTTGACATTATGGGAGGAGACAGTTGCACACTGCGAAATTGACCTCACGCTACTCGTCACCCCTGTGCAACTCGTTTTGGCCCCACCATGCACTGCCAAAACTTCCAAAAGACAGAGCACTGCAATGTGGTGGGTTTCACGCTGGGATACCTGCCCATGGCGCACCTCACCATGCATCAATGCAAGCACTCGTTTTGAGTACACGTAGCGCCAATGCAAGGAGCCAAGTGTGCAGTCGCACAAGTGATGTACTAACAGTGACAGCTTTATGATGATATAACTTGCATCGACATAAGTTTGTGGAGTAGAAGTGGCCTCCTAAAGGGAGCTAGGTTCTTAGTGGCTTTCACATCAACAGAACTGTTAATTAGTTCCAGTTCCAGAATTTTTGATGATGCAAGAGCCTGAAAGAATAAAACTTCCTTTTCAGTTATAAGGTTGAGTTTGCAGCACTTACTTTTCTTTTAGAAAAAGGCTTTTTTCTACTTTTATAGTTTCAATGTCTATCTAGAAGTAATGGACATATAATACATGTGGAACACCATGAATGTTCTTCTTAATTGTTTTTCAGACTATAACAGCACTTCAGGACTCGTATCAGTTTTACACTAAAAAGTTAGGTTGACCTAGCTACGTTGCTCAGGGGTGTGAAAAATCCCTCAAGCCATGTAGTTAAGCTGACAACCTCCAATGTAGGTCTTCCATTGATCTAGCTACTGCCTCTCGGGGAGGTGGCTTAATTACAGTGATGGAAGAACCCCTCCCATCGCTATAGTTATTGTCTACACTGAAGCACTATATATAGCATCACTGCTGCAGCGGTGCAGCTGTGGTGCTGCAATATTTCTAGTGAAGACCTAGTTTTAGCCTGCCCCTCCATGCCTGTAAGGCTGCCCTTGGGAAAGCATAAATTATGTTGTAAGTTCCTTAGAACTGACAATTTAAAGTAGTCTTATGTGAAATACAATATCTCAACTGCAGAGACTTGTATAGTGTATCTAATATACTTGTATTAAATCCTCAACAGATGTGAAGTTAGAAGCAAGAAACATAATTAATTATTAATATTTACAACTGTAAACTACTAGTAAAGAGATGGTAGAGTGAAAAAAATAGAAAACTTGAAGCCAACACTTACTTGCATATTAACTGTTCTATTTTAGTATTTCAGGCAGCTCTTAAGAGGAGCTGAATCCCCAACACGCAATTCAAAGTTTAGCAGGTAGGTGTGTTAAACCTTGTAATACGTTTTTGCAGTTGAAAGTTTTAAAAATGTTTGTTTATATGATTGAATCTTCTGCCAAATATACAGTACTGTTCAATATTAACTTATTTAGATTTCTGAACTTAGTTTTAAATTTGTAGATTACTTACAGGAACAGCAAGTAATATGTGAAGCAGTACTTCACTTAGTGTTTTTATTGCTTTTTTATTTTAAAAAATGGTATGAGATTCAGAATTACAATCCTTTTTTTGAAATGTCAGAGTGAAAAACCCCTTCAAACTAAGGACGTGTCCAATAACATTAAGATAATATGGCAATAGTAAGTTATACAGAACACATTGGAGGAAGCAAAATAGAAAGAGTTGACTCTAGTGTTTGATTTCCACGTTGAATCACTTTTTCCAGTAACTGTAGAAAACAGCCATGTGAGATGTTTCATTTTACAAATGAGCTCAATAGGATCTTGTGAGAACTGTAACAGTTTCTCCCGCTAATATTTAATGGTTATAACAGACACATTTAAGCTCTGAATCTGATTTCTTTAAGATACCCTTGATCTTGGAGTTTGGAAAGAAAAAATTTAAAATCTTTTCAATTCTGAATTTTTGTAAGTGAATTACTTTTGCTTCCAATATGGCCGAGCTTTAAAAAAACAAAAACCATGCAGTATACCCAGATTTCCAAACCTCTGGATGTACCTGCTTTATCCTGTGTGGCAGAGGTATACAGAAAAGTATATAAAAAATAGACATGCTGGCTTTTGATGTATCAGAAACACAACAAAATACAGTACCGATTTGCCAAGTGGAGGCCAAAAATGGTGGCCAATATCATTGTCAAGTTGTGCTGTGTACTGTTTATACTTCAGTGTTAGGTTCCATTCGGCTGAACATAATTCAGGTTTCACAAGTAACATGACCAATGTTACCTCTAATTTTTGACAGGCCGTATGCGCAAAAAATTTCTTCTGTGCAAATTTTTGTGTGCACGGTGTTTTGCCGTGTGTGCAGGGTTTAGGATCTGTGTGCGTGCGCACACGCTCACAGCTTAGAAGGAACAGTGAACATGACTAAAGAACAGTCTGAGACATTGTAGAATGAGTTGGTGGTTTTTAAAACAGTTAGAAGTGTAGGAAGTTTGATCTCAGTCTTTTTTTCTGCCTTCCTATACTCTATCCAGTATGTGGGGGCTCCCGCGTATCAGAACCAATAACTTCTCTTTAAGAACATTGTTTATTACTGGTTTTAGCATGAATTTGTTTTAGTTCATCCACAAGTTATTGTGCTTGATGCAGGAATTACTGGGAAAATGTTACAGCCCATATTATGCAAAAGGTCAGACTAGATAATTAAATGGTCTCTTCAGTCCTTAAAATCTGTGAATCAACATAAAAAGCCCTTTGCATCTTTAAAGTTCTTTACAAACTGTTTTATTCATTTATAAAATGTCTATAAATATTTCCCAGAAAACATTTTTTCTTTAAAGACTCTATCAAGCAGGGTAAATTCCTGTATGAATCAAACCTGAATTACAGCCTAAGGTTCTGAATTTTCAAGCATTTATGAACATGGTTAACTTTAGGAATGAGGGTAGTCCCTTTAAGCTGGAATTACTTAAATGCTTAATGTCTACAACACGCTTAAGTGTTTTCAGGATCGAGGTCTAAAAATTAAATGCAACTATCCCAGCCAAATGCATGTGTGTTGATCTCTGGTAAATTTTGGATATTTACATGCTATTTTGAGAATATTTGTCTGGCGATTGGTAGAGACCTTTATAAATACAACAGCAGTCATGCTAATTGCAATGAAAGTTCTAGGCTGTTTAGTGTTGCTTGAAATAAATCTCTCTCTGTCTTTGGGACTCTCTCTCCTTGTGGGGTAATTTCTTGTACCTGTTGTTGCAGAGGTAGCCTGAGTTTGGATGACTTTCGGTAAGTCAAGATAATATGCCATAATTGTTGCCTGTTAATGTTAAATTGCATCTATCATGACTGCATCGTACTGCCTTTTTAACAGACATTAACTGTTTCATTTTTAAACACATGCAAACTCTTTTTGGGCTAAATTCATTTGAAACAGCAAACTAACTGCATGTTCATTCTCTAAGTTTTTAGCAAACAGTGGTTTTGGTCTTGGTTTAATGACTATTTCTCATACACACAAATATTAAAATATACAAAATATAATCTTCCTGGCCTTTACCTATTTTGTTCTCTCATATTAACTTAGTATATTAGTTTTATGTCTCAAAGTTTTATTGCTGATAGGGTGCTGATTATTTTGTAGACTTTATTCAAAGTTTTTTCCTTGCTCCTTGTCACATGCTTCCAGAGCCTATCACTTTAAAAAAAAAAAAGGGGGGGGGGGAGGGGGAGAGAAAAGAAAATTGTGCCTTCCACGGCATTAGAATATCAGGCAGCTTCTTCCTCCACTTTACCTGCACCCAACAGGGAGTCACTGAGAGCACAGGAGAGACAGGCTCTGTGCTCTTAGTCATGACGCCCAGCTCGCCTTGGGCCTGTAGCAGCCCTGGGCTAGGTCATGCTCAGCGCTGATGGAATCTTCAGAGATTCTAGCTATGAAACTCTAGTAAGTCTCTGCTGAGTAGTACAATCCATGATTGGTGAAGACTTACAATTGGGCCAGATTTTCTCAGGGACAGCAAAAGTCACATTCCTGACACACACCTCATGGCAAACATCAAGTTCCTGTTCCAAAGCATGGGGTGCTAGAGTTTCTCAATTATTTTAACATTGGCAAAACAATGCATTTTCCTCTAGCCTCGTTCTTGGAAATGGCAGAATGGTTTTGGCTGATTTCTTCCACAAAATTCAGCCTGAGGCAGACGCCTATCTGAAAAAACTCAGTACAAATGGTTAAACTTTGGCAAAATTATAAGCATCTGAAAACAGGGTCTTATAATAGGAAGTGTAAGACATGTAATAATAGGGGGCGCTACGAGCACCATCTATAAAAATAAGTATGTGTTTGGGCCTGTCTTTGGGTAGGAGATGACAGTGAATTAGACTTTGGAGAGCAAAATGGGCTTGGGAGAACAAAGAACTGATTATAACAATTGAATTTTAAAATTCAATATACAGAAAAAATTGAATAGAGTTATAAGCAGGTAAGATTGAAAACAAACATTTAAGTCCCCTTTTAACAAAAAAGTCCTCAGAGTCAACTGGTGATGTCACTGCAGCTCTTAAGGCAATAAAGGCACTTCACCTGCTCTGCCCACTGTTCTGCTTTCCTGACGGATTTTTAAAGAACCTTTGTAACTATTACTAAAAATTTTCATATAATTAGAAAATAAACATTGAATAGTTTTTAGTTTTTTTTAAAATGTTCATTACTCCTTTGAATGCCAAATAAGCTATCCACTTTTTTCATAATTTTCAGTTTTACAGTTCACCTAGCAGATTTGTAACAAGCTTTATGAAAACTTCAGATAACTATATTCATTAGGAATATGTCCCCTCCTGCCCCAATAGGGTTTTTTCAGACTATTAATTTGTACATTTCTAGTACAAGAAATAAAAGTTTTCTTTTTCAGGTCTGATGTAAGGGCAGTATATATGGCGTGCATGCATTTATGTGCTGTAACATGTGGCTATAATGAAGACTGCAGACTTCATGCGTAATGCCTCTGCCCTTTTTACTTGAACTTGCGGCTTTTGGATACTCTTTATCATAAGTAGTTCTAGCTCTGAACAAGACTTAAATTTGCATTAAGCCTTCATCTCTAGGGCAAATTGCCTTCTTGAGCTCGGAGTCTTCATCTGTTTCTGTTTTCCTTCATGTTTTGTAAGTTCTGACCCTCCTGTCTGGCTTTCTGCCTACTCTCCCTGCTGCTTTGAAGTAAGTCACAGTCCATCTTGCATCACATGCGTCTGTATAAATATCTTGATGTTTATAAAGAAAATAAACAGTGTGTTTAAATGTGCAGTACTTGACAAATATGGATGAACGCTTTGATGCCAGAAACTGTTGTGTTGCTACAATCACTCACTGAAAAGGTCATTGTCATTCCTTGCAATCTTTTACTAAAACACATTGTATTAGGAAGTTAGTGTTATGAAAATAGATTGTGTGTTTCATTCCAAAGTAATGCTGTAATAAGAACATCGGTGTTAGTTTATAGCTGAAATTTTAGTCCATGTCCTGGAAATACTCTTTTTTAAATAATTTTCTTCCTCTCTAGCAGATGGATTTTACTGATACATTTTAAATTGTTCTGTAATATGCAATACAGCCAGTGAATCTGTAATACTAAAAAGTGTAAACATACACATCAGTTCCATACTTCATACAATTGCTCACTCTTATCTCTAAATTATATGCAGTGGCTAGTACTACAATTTGCCCTATGCTGTGAATTTTGTTTTTCTATAATCCTTAGGGCCACACAGAAGAGAGGAGAATCATTTGCAATCAGCAGATTAGGCAGCAAAATTAGAGGAGTATTCAAGAGCAACACAATGGAAGGAGCTGTGCTTCCTAACTATGGTTTAACTGAAGGAGAGGATGATTTTGTGAGTAGAAATTTTACATTTTTCCTAAATCACAGGGCTGTTGGTTTTCCAGAATCTTTAAATATTTTCAGCTTCTGTCCCTTCTTTTCCTTTCCTTTGCTCCTGGTATATTATAGGCTATTCCACCATGCCATCCTAGGGGTCACAGCATTTTTCCAGCTTCCTTGTTCTCTTAGTACTACTAAGTTATATACTCAGTGAGCACAAGATTTGGGCATCTCCCCAGTTACGGTAATTCCAAGAGTTAATTGCTGGGGTAAAGAGAAGTATTAGAAAGTAATGTTCTCTTTACGAAAGTAATCTTTGTCAAGTAGTGTCATGACCAACTGTTACTTTTCAGTCTAGTAAATATTTGCAGTAAAGTCCTGGGGTGTTTCACACCTCAGTCCTTTCTTTGTCATAGGGCTATCGTGATTCAGGGCCAAATCTTTAGTAGTTATTTGAATAATATCTCTCACAATACTTCTTTTATGCTAATGGCTGAAAATATTTTTCTGGTTGCATAAATGGTGCATAAACAAGTATCACTTAAAATGTACAAAACTGTGTTTTGCTCCATAAGTCTCGTTCTCATGAATTTTTGAAGTAGAGTATGTTTTAGTAGCATTTCAGAGGAAACCATTGCGGGGGGGTTCGTTGGGGTGTGTGTGTGTTTATAATATTTTCCATTCCTGCTCTTGGTGATAGGCAGTGGTAGAAGCAACCTATGATAAAGCTATAGAAACTGGATGTCTGAAAAATTGGCATAGCTGCCTTTAAGCTATGTTCCTGAAGGCCAAGTGTATGTCTGACCCTATGCTGGAGAGAGGAGATCACGGATTTGGGTGGGGTACAACGCTATATTGCGGTTAAAGGATGGATGTTTGAGGGAACCACACTGTTTTCTCCGTACAGACAGGCAAAATGGAACATTGCCTGTAAGGCTTAAGAGCATTAAGACTACTTCCAATTTTTTTCTTTATTTCTTTTGTGGAACCATCTGCTTTGTGGGGTGACATATTAAATCACGGAAAATTTCAAAATACAGTATTAGACTGACTTCAGCTCAGATGGTGGGACCACGTACTCTGCTGTTTCTTGACTAGAAGGCAATTCACTTTTCTTGTATTTTAAAAGAAGAACCTTAGCTTCGATTTATTGCAGAAATGACAGTTCTAGGTGGAACTGAGCTAATTGGGTTTTCCATAGTTTTTATATTTGATTACATTTTTCAAACTTTTATTGTTAGATGATGGAAATTTGGTTTAGTGATCATGGCTAATATGGAGCAGATAGGACACTGCCTAAATTGTAAATCTGTCACAAGTTCCTTAAAAAGACAGATACAGTGACACAATAAGATACACAAGATACAATAAGAGAAATCATTAAAAATCTCTCAACCCTGGTATCCCTACAGTTGTTCTTCAGAGGGAAATAAATTGAAATAAAGTGTTAATATGTATATTCTGCACTCACACTGCCTTGATTTTCCTGATCCTAGATGAGCTGTTTACACTGGAGTAACCATGGGGGTCCATAACTCATGCTTGCCACAGCTATTTTGCCAGGCTTCTCTTGCAACTAGGTTTTTTCTTGTACACCAAACAGCAACAGCAGTGACTGAATAGCAAACTGGCTGTCAGGAGGTTGATGCCCTGGTATCCATGGCACAGATGTAGGCAAGGAAATATGAGGACGGTGTGGGAAATGAGGGAAATTAAGTTGGTCACAAACTGCCTGATAGTCATGAATTTTTAATTATTTAAATTTATTTCTGTGATGATTTCTCCTGAATTTATGGAAATACATTGGTTTTTAAGTCATGTGAATTTGAGACTTTCTATGGCACTTATAACTATTCCACTATACATTACATTTAAGCAACTTTGTGCTATGTTCTTTGATGCTGTGCTGGTCCATTTTTCACTACTGGAAAATAAAAATATAAAAGGTTTACATGAATTTGAATCTTTCATCTCCCCTCCCCCCCATAGCTCCTCCCCATCCAACTTGTATCCAAAATGGTAAAAACGGAATAATTGATTTTGGAATTCTGTATGTTTCCCCTTTTTCTTAAAGGATCCACAAGGTATAGGATAGCTCTTCAGACTATCATATCTTCAAATGAGCAGTGTTGCTTTGCTGTCTTGTAGAGTTTAGGTCTTGTGATGTCACTCATCATTGGACTGTAGTCTAATGCTCCCGAGGAAGGGGCAGAAAACAGATTGCCCAGTATCCTGCTCTTAAAGGATTAATTCTCATCCTACTAGGCTGAAATAAAGCAAGAGTGTATTTTTTCTCTTCTAATTTTTCAGCTATCCAAGAAAAGCAGAATTGTAGTTGAATTTTTCATTCCTCAGTAAATCAACTCTTTTAAGTTTGATTTTTTGGAAAAACTATAGATTCGTTAGAAAGTCTAACATCTTAGGTACAATGAGAGAGATCATAACAGAAATGTATAAAGAACTTTAAGCACAAACTCATTATATTTATTGAAATATAAATAGCTCCACATATGTATGTTACACTTCAGTCTTTTTTTTAATTGAAAGACAAAGTTACAAAAAAACTATTAATATACTACTTGTCTGTTATTGAATTCTAGAAATGGATGGTTGAGATGATGTAAGGGATTGTGCTCTATAGCAAAGGCTGTTCATGTTGGAAATAATTTGAGTGAGTTGCCAGTTACAGGGCTTTTGTGGGCAAAATGACCTGAAGCTAATTTTAGTGAAACTTGATAAGCTTGCTTGTAAAATCTTTATGGATAGTTGACTGATGCCACTTATGCCAAAGCAATATTATTTTTGCTGATAACAGAAATGCATAACTTGTATTTCTCTTTGAGTGCTTGCTCATCTCCATTCCATGTTAGGTGTGCGTGAGCTGCGTGCACTGTTGCTGGAGATTGTTCTCTCAGTGGTATCCGTTGGGCTGGCTTTAGCGCCCTCTGGTGCCATGCGCTAATATTAGGAGCCTGGCCAGCCCCATGCCCTCTCAGTTCCTTCTTACCGCCTGTGACGATCGTTGAAACAGCTTCTCTTGCTTCAGCAATGTGATCATTTAGTGTTTATTTTTCCCTGTTAATCTGCATGTCCATGAACTCTGAGCCCACCTCCTCGGGTACCGCTTGTGAGTCACCTAACATGAAATGGACATGAGCAAGCACTCAAAGCAGGAAAAATGGTTACTAACCTTTCCATAACTGTTGTTCTTGGAGATGTGTTGCTGATGTTCATTCCATGACCCACCCTCCTGCCCTTCTGTCGGAGTTAGCTGGCAAGAAGGAACTGGGAGGGTGTGGGGCCAGTTGGGTCCCTTATACCAGCACATGAGCGGGCACTAGAGCTTGCCAGAAGGATACCACTGAGAAAAATTGTTCTACTTAACCTCCAAGGATAGGACAAGAAACAATGGTCTTAAACTGCAGCAAAGACAGTTTAGGTTGGACATTAGGAAAAACTTCCTAACTGTCAGGGTGATTAAACACTGCAATAAATTGCCTAGGGAGGTTGTGGAATCTCCATCATTGGAGATTTTTAAGAGCAGGTTAGACAAACACCTGTCGGGGATGGTCTAAATTATACTTAGTCCTGCCATGAGTTCATGGGACTGGACTAGATGACCTCTCGAAGTCCATTCCAGTTCTATGATCTTGAAGAATAAGTTACAGAAAGATTAGTAATAGGTTTTTTTTCTGATTACTCTTACTTAGCTCTTACCTGTTTATATCTAGAATTACTTTTGTAATAGTCTGGAATAAAATAGATCAGTATTTGAAGTGACGACTTTAAACATGGGCAAAAGTGCAACAGAGTGGTGAAATTTGGTATTCTAGGTATAGTGTGCAAAATCCTTTCTCTACCCCCTCCCACCACCTAACAAAATGTAAAACAAACCAACTTTGCAGGCATGTAAAGACTAAAAGACAGTGGAACAAGTGTGCTCCTACTGTGCATGGCAGGGCCTGAAATATTGTTTTCCATTTACTCAGTGTCTACCACCAGTTGTAGCTGCAGGGTCTGATTAAGGCTTCATACTGGAGACCTTTTGTAGGGGTTAAAAATTGTTGCTTCTCAAAAGATTGAAATGCACCTTGCATCTCACTCACTCAAAAGTTCTATGGTTGATTGCTGGTGGGCCTTCAACTGGTTCAGATTACCCTATAGTTTATAGGGGATAAACACTGTTAGAGGTCCACTCAGTTCAGGCTCAGATGATTGAGTGCTTTGATAGAAGCAACATGCTGGCAGAAATGGTCCCTCAGGTGAACCTCCATAGCTCACCAATTGAGAGAGGGCTCCCACTGCTTCAGCTCCACAGATCATCTAGCTGTGGATTGCCAGCTGAGACTGTTCTTTGCTCCTCGCATTATTTCCTCACCACTAGGTGACACACCATAATGCATAGTTTTGCACTACCTCAGCCAGTGCACCACTGAAAGTCTGCCAGCTGTAAATCCTGCCCTGAGGCACATAGATGGTAGATCCTGCCCTGATGCACATAGATGCAAGACACCTCTGACTCACCAGATGGAACTGAAGTAGGGAGAGCATCACTGGTAAATGGGCTCCTCCCAGCCCTTCAGCTATCAGCTCCCTTATTGGTGCCTCCTCTTAGGGACAGGGGGAAGTTGGTAGCTATGAGGTCATGAAGAATGCAGTAATCAGTTCTGCTGCAGTTCTAGCTGGTGAACTACATGGTTCATCAGAGCAAGATTTGTAACTGGCAAACAATGAGTGGTTCACTGGCTCAATTGCAGAGCTGGAGGTTACGTATATGTGCCATTATTGCTGGGAAGGAACATGACCAGAATGACAGCCCACATGGTAATCAGTTAGGGCAGCCCTAGCTAGGTGCAAGGGCAAATCTTAAACTAATCAAAGATGACTGGAATGACGTACTCAGTTATTTACATAAGAACGGCCATACTGGGTCAGACCAAAGGTCCATCTAGCTCAGTAATCCTGTCTTCCAACAGTGGCCAATGCCAGGTGCCCCAGAGGGAATGAACAGAACAGGTAATCATCAAGTGATCCATTCCCTGTCGCCCATTCCAGCTTCTATTTGTGCTTCATTCACTGCAGTACAATTAGCTGGACCATGAGCACTTGAATGCTTTACTGTAAACAAAGCCAAAGTGGATCCTCTAGCCAACTCTGCCCTCCTTCCATAGAAGTGGATTAGGAGCTGTGGTAGCAACCCCTGAACGGCTTCCAGGTATACTCTGTAGCTTTTGTGGATAGCTTCAATTATCCCAATTTCTGCAGAACTCCTTCAAGCAAAACTGGACTTGAATTTAGAGCAGGTGAGAAGGTTCGGCCCTAATTTATTAAGTCAAAGGGAAGGGGAAAAATGACTTCAGTTTGATGTGTATTCACACATAAGTGGTGTTTTTTTAGATTGAAGTTGCTTTATTTAATTTTATAAAGTGGAGATTTATAATTTACTATGTTTATGATTTACTTTTAAAATGGGATATTCCTTTAGTTCACTTATTACTCCACGGTTCAAGATGTAGATCAGTTCTATCTGTACTAACTTATAGGGAGAAGTACTAGCCACTGGAGTTTAAGCAGGCTCATGAACCTTGCTGACAGTCTCAGCCATAATGAAGGGCCTTGAGGTTTTTTCTCTCATATCCAAGTTTACTATTCCGACAGAAGTTTATCTTCTGTTCAGCAACTGAAGAGGCAGGACCAGACTTGTCTACAACGAGGGAAGGGACTTGGCTGCCCACTAAAGAAAACAATCCAGTTCAGTTTGCTTTGTGGCAACTGCAGACAGGTTGAACAATTTAGAAAGACATGACTGACTTCTAAAAACTGTATTTGTCTTTGGTAAAGATGTGTTTTTTCCAAATGTATCAACTGGCCATACTTAATAGTAGAGCTGTGCAAATATATATATATATATATTTTGGATTGTTGGCCATTCTGAAAAATAAAAAATGGGTCAAACCAAAACCAATTTTTAATTTTTTATTTTTTTTTTTGCATATTGAAAAAGTCAGAAAAGTGCCATTTTGTATGCTCCAAAATATTTTGTTTGGGGCATTTTTAACTATTTAAATAAAAGTAAAGGAAATAAAGAGCTAGATTCATAAAACAGAAGGAAGAGGGGGTGGTCTTCTAGAGCAGGCATTTGAATCCAGGTCTTCCACATCCCAGGTGAGTGCCTTAACCTCCAAGCTATTAGTTATTCTTAGTTGATTCTCTCTGTCTCCCCTGTTGAAGCTGTTCCAATTTGAGAGTGATTCCATAGCTCAGTGGTTAGGGCATTCACCTGGGAGGGGGGACAGCCATGTTCCAGTCTCTACTCCAGAACAGGGATTCAAACTTGGGTAGCCCTCGATCCAGATGATTGCCCTAACTACTGGGAAATTGGGCATATGGGGGCACCTAAATCCCCCTGTGAATCTAGCCCAAAGTATCAAAATTTCTGAAAATTCGTACTTGTTTTGTCCAAAACAGTTACCTGAAATTGACATGAATTCATGTTTGTCAACCTATATCTGCATTTTTCAGCCAAAAAAAATTCAACTGAAAAATGTTGCCCAGTTCTACCTAATAGTCTCCCCTAAAATTCTGCTTTTCTCATTTTTGCTGTGTTATTCAGGGTTAGGATTTTAGAAGCACAAATTGACTTTTTAATGCTTTTTCTGCCTCCCCCTCCCCCCCCCCCCTTCCCAGTGCACATACCACAATGTATCTAAATGTTCTTTTTGCTCACACATTTTAATTTCTCTGCCAAATTCTAGACAGCTGAGATATGATTCTGTCTAGCCATGTTTGGGGGAAATAAGTAGCTTTTGAAGTTAATCAATGGAGTGGTAACAAGATGTAACCTTTGATGTAAAGCCTTTAATGTTTTAGAATCTTTAAAATATTTATTTTATTTTGTTTTTGCTGGTAACGGACTACCAAACTTGATGCTGCCGTATACCATATTGTACTTGAAATGCCTCATCCTTCCCCAAGAGCTAGGAAGAAACTTTAACATGCTATGAGTCAGCTGGTGATATATTAGATTGACACCTGAGAAACTGTTAACAATTTTGTTTTTAACTTCAAACAAACCTACAGGTCTAGAGATTTTTATACAGAAGATCTAAAAATAGCAACTACGCAAACGTGCCCCCTTACAGAATTTTGTTTTAATATGTTGTCTTTGGTCCTGATCACATGTACTTCTTATGCAAAGATTGATCTTCTATATGTTCTGCAAAATTAAAAATTGTGTCCTATACTAAAAATCAGATCAGGGAGGTCTTAATGCTTAAATCTTTCACTGCAGATTGAAGAAGGCATTATGGTAATGGAAGATGATTCTCCTGTGGAGACTCTTAGCACTCCCAATACACCTCGCAACCTTGCTGCATGGAAAATTTGCATTCCATATGTGGACTTCTTTGATGATCCCTCCCTTGAAAGGAAAGAGAGAAAAGAGAGAATTCCTGTGTTTTGTATTGACGTGGAGAGAAACGATAGAAGGGCAGGTAGGACTTTTTGTGATTAAATAAAACTACGTTAAAATGGAGCTCAAACTGTCTATTCTACTATGTTTTATTTATCTGACTGTTCTGATGTGCTACACACACACATTTTAGCATCAAAGTAATGACTTACTAATGAATTTTAAGTCTTTGGTAATGTGGGCATGAAGGAAAAATGGTCACTTACTATCTGGAACTTGTGACAAATTACTTCTAAAAGGAGTCCAGTCTATTCAGAATTCCAACCAAGGCTTAGGAATTCCTCCTTCTCTACAAAAATGTTAATATTGTCATTCATATTGGTAAACGTTGAATGTGTTTGAAATATATTGCTGGTACATGAAATGGAAAACTCTACTCACTCTTTCTTGAATAGTACTTTGTTTTAAGTAGATTTGTTGGTGCCCAGGTAAAAAAAAAAAAATCTAACTCCCCTTTTAGAGAAGTAAAAATGGGCATTAATGGGGCTTCTTTCTGCTATCTGAATACTGTAGCACTTGACAAACAGCTGGTGGAGATGACTGGAAGAGCCCTGTACTGAGAGAAGATAATTAGAAGACCCACGCGTGAATTAGATGCAGATTTCCTTCATAGTAGCATTCCTGTCTACCAGCCATACCTTGGGCTTCTCATGTGATTTAACACTACTTTAGTTATTTAAATAGCTAAGTGTGGCTAGAGTAGTGTTATAATATTGGCAGTACTGATTACTTTACACATTTGAGGGCTTTTCCTCTGTACTCTGTGGTATATTTGCTGTTCTTAACTCTTTTCTCCCACCTGGGAGGAAAGAACCTATATTACTTCCAATATGTGTATTTTTCAGTTGGACATGAACCTGAACGCTGGTCTGTCTATAGAAGATACCTTGAATTTTATGTGCTTGAGTCAAAGTTAACAGAATTTCATGGTACGTTTTTACTTCCTACTTCAGTGATTGCTTTTTAGAATTGAGCAGAAATTTAAGATACTAAAATTTTTCTTTTTGGTTTTAAGAATAAATTAATCTACTTGACTTTTTACTAATTTATAGGTACCTTTCCTGATGCTCAACTTCCATCAAAAAGGATCATTGGTCCAAAGAACTATGAATTCTTAAAGACAAAGAGGGAAGAGTTTCAGGAGTATCTGCAGGTACCAGACGATCTACTTTTGTTCTGTTTTTTAAGTAGATTGCATAATTGTGAAGCTTATAAAAGTTAACAGATGCCAATTTTTCCCAAATGTAATAATTCTTTTATGTGACCAAATACTATGTGTAAAATATTTGGCTGTCATTTTTAATCTACAGGTTTAAAATTGTTCTATTCTCAAACATTTAAATATTTAATTCTGTTTAAAAAAAAAAAAAAAAGTATTTGGATGATTGTATAATTTCTAGGATACCATAGCACTGTTTTAAAAATCTGTTGTTGTTACTATAGAGAAACAAATTTTTAACAGTGTTCTTTCATCTACTCTCTTTTATGTCCCCCAAAGAAACTTCTGCAACATCCAGAGCTGAGTAACAGCCAGCTTTTGGCTGACTTTCTGTCTCCCAATGGTGGAGAGACGCAATTTCTCGATAAAATGTTGCCTGATGTAAATCTTGGTAGGTAACATAGTTGCTCTTTATTCTGGTAAATAGCACTCTTGTAGAAACTAATACACCAAAATTAAGTGAGGGCCCATTAGTACTGAGAGACTGAACTTTCATAAGTTCTGGGTGTGTGAAATGTGATGTGTCTCTTCTCCTATACCGCTGTTACAATCCAGTCATTTTTCCAAGAGTTAGATATTTTGACGCTTACATTCCTATCCATTCCCAGGAGGGAAAGTATTGTGAAGCTTTGGAAAATCTAGTCTGCATATGGATACCTTCTGAATATCTAAGCCTAGTACTTCCAAAATCCATTGCTCATGGAGATCAGATCCTCTACGTCATCAAGTAATTCAAGATGATGTATGGCATTAGCCCAGATTTTACTTTCAAGAATCAATCCAAGAAGGCAGCTGTTTGTTTGGGGTTTTTTTTTAATGTTGATAGAGGCAGTGTATTGATTTAACTTATCTTTGAATGTTAGCTGATCGGCCCTATTTAAGTTCATTTGAGAACTGCCAGAATTAATGTCAATTTCGTGTACTAATGTTGAGTCTGTGTATTGTATAACATAAATTCAATTGTATAACATAAATTCAACACAGCACCCTATGTAGTTAAACAAGATGGTAATTTGTGTTTCTGCTGATGACCTGTTTAGCTGTAGGCCCATTTTTTATGTTTTGGCAATTGTGAGCATCTCTTTCAGTAGAAGTGTTTTTTTTCCTGTTGGTATGACAGAATGTCCAAACGAATGTATGTGGTGTTCTGAAGAGGCATGTCTTATCGGTCCCAAGCTAGGTGCCGTGCCTCCCCAAACTTACATTTGCTTTTAGTAAATAGAAATCCTCTCAACAATTCACAAGGTTTCTGGTCAGAGGTTAGTTTGTTGTGAGATAAAATTACTGATATATGACTTGTTGTGAGATGATATAGATCTATCTATCTAGATAATCTCACAACAGTCTTAAAATTACTAAACTCTGACCAGAAACTTTGTGAAATGTTGATATGATATATAATGTCTTTCCTAAATTTCCCTTTTATAATATTTAAAGATAAGAAATTCATAATTATTGAATTTGATATTTAATTTTACAATATTTTTAAAATATATTTTTCATTTTTATTACCTTTTAAACTGTTCTGTTGTGCTTCTGATATTCTTGTTCAGGTTAATGTGGGTAGTTTTTAAGAATAGGTCTACGGTCTCCCCAACCCTGTAAATCCTTTCTAACATGAGTACTTTCTTGAACTTGCAACATTGTGCATTTCAATACATTGTGCAGACTGGATGACTCTTATTACTGGGGGAGAGGAGAGTAAATACTGTCTCAGAAGTCTGAGGTTTAGGACTTTCCTGTGTGATAAAGGCTTGCAGAGAATAAGTGACTAGAACTGAAAAATTATTCTTATCCAGATCATTCAAACAAAAAAATCGTTGGAGCCTAAATTATTGAACAGTGTAGGTCTTTTTCATATTGTCCCTGTTATCCCTGCACCCTCAGGATGCCTCTTGCTATTTTTTCTTACTGTCACATGCCTCCCATCCACACTACTTGGAGATAAGGCTGTTCATCTCTCCATGGTCCTTTAGAAAACACAGAAGAAAATCTATGGGACTTAGATTTCTTTATGAATGTGAAAACTTTCTTGCGTGTTTGTAATTTGAAATACCTTTTGCTGATGGGTATCACATATTTAGTTCCTTTTTAAAGTCCAATGCACCCAAAATTCCATAATTTTCTTGTATGTACTCAGTATCTTTTCAAAGTACCGGTAATTTGTTTCTTTCAAATGTTTCTTTAAAAAGATTGTGCAATGATGCTTAAAATGAAGCAATAGATATCAGTGGTGTAAGTTAATCAGTTTCAGACTGAGATGATAAAATGAGACCATGTGTAGGTTTTTTTGCTTCACTTCTGTAAAAATTTATAATATAGCTTATTATAGATCATGGTGGCTTATTCATTTGTATTACAATAGCTCTTAAATGCCCCAGCAAATATTTGTCAGAAACATTATATATTCATGGTAAAAGACGGGCCTTGCCATGGAGATCTTACAGTCTAAATAGAGAAAGCAGATAAGTGGGGTAGGGGAGGAGAACAGAAGGATACTAATAGATATCAGATATGATATTCAGAAGGGCATGTGGTAATATATACTTTTTTGTTCTTAATTGTAGGGAAAATTATAAAATCTGTTCCAGGAAAGCTAATGAAAGAGGTGAGTAAATACTGTGTCTCAGTAGTCTATGCTGTGACTATAGTTAGTATCTTTAACTGTCCACTGACAGGTTGCTACATGTTGGTCCAGCACAAATTTTAGTTTGGAAACTGTCACTTTTTTAACTATTTAACTATCATTATTGTTCACTGTGTATTTAATTTCAGAAAGGTCAGCATTTGGAGCCATTCATCATGAATTTCATTAACTCCTGTGAATCTCCCAAGCCTAAACCAAGTAGACCAGAGCTTACAATTCTCAGTCCCACTTCTGAAAACAACAAGAAGGTGCAGTAAATGTACAGAGGGGGAAATACTGACCCTTACCTGAGAATGTGAAGAGTAAAGGGGAGAAGCTATAAAGATGACAGCTTGACTGCCTATGTTCATGTCTGTTCTTATGGTGGTGGGTGGAGGTTTTTCCTTTTTTCCAGCGTCCATTCATCTTGGTATAGCTGACCTCCATGTTTATCCCTGGATGGATTGGAGTCTGTATAATTTATAGAAACATAGGGCTGGAAGGGACCTCAGAGGTCATCTAGTCCAGCTCCCTGCACTGAGGCAGGACCAAGTATACCTAGACCATCCCTGATGTGTTTGTCTAACCTGCTCTTAAAAACCTCCAGTGATGCAGATTCCACACCTCCCTGGGTCACCTATTCCAGCAATTAGCTATCCTTATAATTAGGGCTGTCAATTATCACAGTTAACTCACGCAGTTAATGAAAAAAAATTAACTGTGATTAAAAAAATTAATCATGATTAATCGCACTGTTACACTATAGAATACCAATTGAAATTTAGTAAATATTTTTGGATGTTTTTCTACCTTTTCAAATATATTGATTTCTATTACAACACCGAATACAAAGTGTACAGTGCTCACTTTATATTATTTTTATTACAAATATTTGCACTGTAAAAATGATAAACAAAAGAAATAGTATTTTTCAATTCACTTCATACAAGTACTGTACTGCAATCTATATCGTGGAAGCGTAACTTACAAATGTAGATTTTTTCTTTTTGTTACATAACTGTTTTGTTTTTGAGTGCAATGTAAAACTTTAGCGCCTACAAGTTAACTCAGTCCTACTTCTTCAGCCAATCGCTAAGACAAACAAGTTTGTTTACATTTATGTGAGATACTGCTGCCTGCTTCTTATTTACAATGTCACCTGAAAGTGAGAATAGGCGTTCGCATAGCACTTTTGTAGCCAGCGTTGCAAGGTATTTACGTGACAGATATGCTAGACATTTTTATGCCCCTTCATGCTTCAGCCACCATTCCGGAGAACATGCTTCCATGCTGATGATGTTCATTTAAAAAAATAGTGCGTTAATTAAATTTGTGACTGAACTTCTTGGGGGAGAATTGTATGTCCCCTGCTCTGTTTTACCCGCATTCTGCCATATATTTCATGTTATAGCAGTCGCAGATGATGACCCAGCACATGTTGTTTGATTTACGAACACTGTCACTGCAGCTTTGACAAAATGCAAAGAAGATATCAATGTGAGATTTCTAAAAAAAAAAAAGCTACAGCACTCGACCCAAGGTTTAAGAAGCTGAAGTGCCTTCCAAAATCTGAGAGGGACAAGGTGTGGAGCATGCTTTCAGAAGTCTTAAAAGAGCAACACTCAGATACGGAAACTACAGAACCCAAACCACCAAAAAAGAAAACCAGCCTTCTGCTGGTGGCATCTGACTCAGATAATGGAAAATGAACATGCATCAGTCTACTCTGCTTTGGACCATTATCGAGCAGAACCTGTCATCAGCCTGGATGCGTATCCTCTGAAATGGTGGCTGAAACATGAATGGACATAAGAATCTTTAGCGCATCAGGCACGTAAATAACGTGCGACACCAGTTACAAAGTGCCATGCGAATGCCTGTTCTCACTTTCAGGTGACTTTGTAAACAAAAAACAGGCAGCATTATCTCCTGCAAATGTAACCAAACTTGTTTATCTGAGTGATTGGCTGAACAAGAAGTAGGACTGAGTGGACTTATTATAGAGTTAGGTATTCATAGAATCACAGGGTTGGAAGGGACCTCAGGAGATCATCTAGTCCAACCCCCTGCTCAGAGCAGGACCAATCCCCAATTTTTGCCCCAGATCCCTAAATGACCCCCTCAAGGATTGAACTCACAACCCTGGGTTTAGCAGGCTAATGCTCAAACCACTGAGCTAGTATGACTTAATAGGCTCTAAAATTTTACATTGTTTTATTTTGAATGCAGTTATTTTTTTTGTACATAATTCAACATTTGTACAGTACTTATATTAGGGGAATTGAAAATACTATTTTTTTTACAGTGCAAATATTTGTAATAAGAAAATATAAAGTGAGCACTGTACACTTTGTATTCTGTGTTGTAATTGAAATCAATATATTTGAAAATGTAGAAAACATCCAAAAATATTTAAATAAATGGTATTCTATTGTTTAACAGTGCGATTAATTGTGATTAATTTTTTTAATCGCTTGACAACCCTACTTATAAGTTTTTCTTAAAATCTAACCTAGATATCTGCTGCTGCAGATTAAGCTGATCATTGAAGGTAGTACACAAAGTTGACATGGAGAACAATTGATCACTGTCCTCTTTGTAACAGCCCGTAATATATTTGAAGAATGTTATGAAGTTCCTCCTTACTCATGTTTTCTTAAGACTAAACATGCCTGTTTTTTTCAATCTTTCCTCATAGGGCAGGTTTTCTAAACCTCTTATAATTTTTCATGCTGTCCTCTGGACTCTCTCCAATTTGTCCACATCTGTACTTCAGCTGAGGCCTGACCAGTGCCAAGTAGAGTGGGACAATTACCTCCTGTATCTTCTATATCACACTCCTGTTAATACACCTCAGAATATTAGCCCTTTTTGCCAATGCATTGTATTATAGGCTCATATTTACCAAATGTAATGAACATAAAGTATACTTGCAGTCTTGCAAGCAATTGACATGAATAAGTGTTATGATTATTTATTATTTGTATTGGGGCCTACCAGTTATACTGTAGTAAGGAATTTGACTGATTTTTCTATGTTTACTTATAGTCATAAGTCAGTTCTTTAGTATTTCTAATACATTTATCACTCTTCAAGTAATTCTCCAAAGAGTAAAGTCGCATTTTGTCTTAAGGCAGTCTTATACATATGGTCCCCGCTATTTCTAGTGGTTAATTTGAAAGGGACTAGTTTAAAACATCCAAAACAATTGTTTAAAGTTGTCTGAAACTCTCTTGGGCCACACAAGAGAAGTGCAGTTTTTCCAGTGAACCGAGACCAGATGGAAGAGTGAGAGCATAAAGCAGTCAAAATACAGTTCCCATAAAGCACTGCAATGCCTGTTTTGAATTGAAATATTTTATTTTTTTAGCTGCAATATATGGGTTTGGGGGCATTTGTAACAGGTCTGCTGCTTAATGAGTGGTCCCTTGTGGCCACAGTGCCCTTTGCAGCAGCCTCCCTCCATTCTTCCTTGTTGGGGCCCCTTACAGACTCCCCGCAGCCTTTCTTAGAAGTCCTACCGTCCTCCACTTGGGGCTGGTTTAATGACCACAAAAAGTCCATTACTGTAATCCAAAGATTCACACTTATCTCTGGCTCTTCTGCATGGATGGCAGAGATCTTCCTTTGCTACAGCCTGCTCTTCAGAGGGTCACCTTTTCATAGCTTTCCCTAGAGTTTAGCTTTCTGGCTTTGGCTTCCTTCTCTTGCCAGTGTCTCCTCAGTTCTGAGGGAGAATGCAGTTTATATACTGCCCTCCTCGAAAGAGCTCCTCCTGATTGGCTGGAAGAGAGGGGAGCACAGCCTGACCCTGTGTTACAGAGCTCCTGATCTCCAGCCCGTAAAGGAACAGTGGATGGTGGGGAAACCCCAGGACAACTCCGAATTACCCAGGACTGCTTCCTATTGTCCATTACCAGGCCATTTCCTGGGCCTTTGTTCCATCTCCCTGGAATGGAGTCTTCTGGCCCACTCTGCTCTTAAAGGGCCAGTATACCCCATTACAACATTCAACAAAATATTGAAATTTTCTTTGGAAAGCAAACATCTTCTCTGAAAAATTTCATCGTTGAAATCAAATTTTCCATTGAAAAACAGTTCAAAGTCTTTTCCATTGAAAATCTTGACCAGTCTGAACTTTTTAGTACTGATTGTTTTTACTCTAGTTAAGTGGTTCCCAAACTTGTTCCGTCGCTTGTGCAGGGAAAGCCCCTGGCGGGCCCCGCTGGTTTGTTTACCTGCCGCGTGCGCAGGTTCGGCCAATCGTGACTCCCAGAGGCCGCGGTTTGCTGCTCCAGGCCAACGGGAGCTGCTGGAAGCAACGGCCAGTACGTCCCTCGGCCGGCGCCACTTCCAGCAGCTCCCGTTGGCCTGGAGCAGCGAACTGCGGCCACTGGGAGCCGCGATCGGCTGAACCTGCGGACGCGGCAGGTAAACAGCCCCTGGCGGGCCGCGCCGGTTTTTCGCTGCACAAGCGGTGGAACAAGTTTGGGAACCACTGCTCTAGTTTTCTTTAATTTGTTTGTTTTTCAAGATGTAATGTTTCTATTTTAGCTTTTCAATGATCTGTTCAAGAACAATGCAAACCGCTCTGAGAATATAGAGAGAAGACAAAATCAGAACTACTTTATAGAGATGATAACAGTAGAAGGAGTCTATGACTACTTAATGTATGTTGGTAAGAAATTATTTCTCTTTGTACTTGGTATGAAGTATAACAGAGGTGCAAAAATTCAGGGTGTTTAGAGTGCTGTTTGAAAAGTTTGTCTAAAGTTTACAGTTTGTTATAACAAGGAACATGCCAGTTAGGGTCACTATCCTGTTTTTAAAGTTCTTGCTATTAGGGTGTCACAAATGTAGAAGTATCACTCTGATTGCTCTGCTTGCATGTTGTATCCCTTCCCCTCCTCTCCCCTACACACTTAGGTTTTGTATTTAGAGTGTAAAGCTGCTTGAGGTGTAGACCATGTCTTCCTGTGGCCACTCTAATTTAAATAAATAATACCAACACTTGGTATTTTTGTAGTAAATGTAACACGAACAGATTTAAAAGCTAAAGGATCTGCTGTAGGTTGGGGGGAATGAGGTCATGTTGCATGAAGTTAGCTATCTCTTTTTTTTGGAAATATCAGTGTGCACACTTTTTAAGAAATAAAGCAAGGTACCATGATGATGGGAGCCTTCTTCATATGTGTAATAATAACTTTGCAGGTAGAGTTGTTTTCCGTGTTCCTGACTGGCTGCACCACCTCTTGATGGGGGGAAGAATTCTCTTCAAAAACACATTGGAGATGTACACAGACTACTATCTACAGTACAAATTAGAACAGCTATTTCAGGAGCACCGCTTGGTATCACTGATAACACTCTTGAGAGGTTAGTGAAAAGTCATGCAAATACTTCTTCTTTTATCATGTGCTTCTTGTACATGTTTAAACTGCAGTGGTACTTATTTATAAGATATTGATGACTTAGTTTTATACTTGTAGCACCCTTTTTTGTGAGCAACCCAAAGTGCTTTGCAAACTATATAGTGCAACATGTGAAAAAGAACACTTGCGCAACATAAATGAGTCAAGAGATTCCAAAAGTTAGTTTCTGCACAGTGTTAGTTTGGTTTTGTTGCACATCCTTGATATTTTATTATAGAATTAAGTATTGTGAACAATAATCCACAAAGGCTTATAGTGAGCAAGGAAAAGAAGACTAAAAGACTAATGATCAACATGGTGGAGCTAATGATGCAGTATATATATTGAGTGTAGGAAATTCCTAAAGTGTATGTTATATTTTAATCTTTTTTGGGGGGAAATTAATGCTAGGTTTTTTAATTGTTTCCCTTTTTTTATAAGGGTGGCGGGAAGGCAGAGAAAATGAAGCCCATAGTTGCTAGCTAACAAGTACCAATTGACCATAGACTGAACAAAATTGGCATATTTAGGAAAATAACTTGGGTGGAGGCCAGTTATGAAAATTACAGCTTCCGAAGAGTTATTGTGAATGAATGAAACTAAAGCGAGGAAGCTTTAAGTGACTGAAACCAAAAGTGGTAGCTGCTCGTGAACGTTGTAAATATTTTTAGTCCTCTGTAGTAAATATGGCTTTGCAATAGGCCCCATCAGTACTGCAGGGCTGTTTGACATAATGTGAAGGATATCTTTTTACAGTTATAAGTACAGGGGGAATTATAGTTAAGCAGCATATAATTAACCTACAGTGGAATTTAGCCAGAATTCTGTGCTGCTGCAGAATTGTGATGCTCTTTAAAAACAGCTTAACACAAGGAATGAGTTGGCAAAACACTATGTATGACTTTACTGAAAACCAACTCCTAAATGGCATTTTTGTTCTTTTGGTTGTTACAGATGCTGTGTTTTGTGAGAATACTGAACCTCGCTCACTTCAAGATAAACAGAAACGAGCAAAGCAGACCTTTGAAGAAATGATGAGATACATTCCAGGTTCCACATTTATGACCTATATAAGCTTTTTAATCCTTCAGTCAAGCACCTAGCCCAAATATAATATAATAATGCTAACTTTCCAATCCATAAAGTAGTTATCTGGCTGAGGTTTTAAAGAGTTGCCTAAAATGCTGCTGCTTAATGAGACTTTCATTTTCAAACTTCCATAGTTTTAACGAGGGTTACTTGCACCCCTAGGCCTTTTGTGTGATGGTTCAATAATGACACTGTGCAGGTCAGGAGGAGCGTGGGATCTGAACCAGTTGAAAGACTGACACTGATCTTGAGCAAGTCACTCCACTTCTTTGTACATCATTTGGCCCAGCTGAAAACTGAGTAAAAAGCAGGGATGCAGTGAAAACCTGAAGAAGAATCTCATCTGAGCTGTACTTTCCCTATATAAATTAGGAAAAAAATCTGGTGATTAGAGGTCATCCAATAATAATTCATTGCAAATGTAATTTGAAGTTGTTCTTTGAGTGCTGATCTCTGTGTGTTCTGCACATGGGTATGCATGAGCTCCATGCGCCGATACTGGAGATTTCTACCAAGTAGAATCCATTGGTCTGCGCCTGAATACTTGTTCCCCTTGTGCTCCATATCAAGGATATATGGGGTTATGTAAACTGATGCCAGTTCCCCCTTACACCGGTGCATGGCCTGAGTTGGAATCCTCTGTGTCCAAAGCTATGTTTGCATTGTCACTCAAAAACCTGGAAATATAATTGTATATAGTTTTAGTAGTCTTAGTGTGTTTATAGTTTAGTTAGTATAGTTTAGTTTCCCCTGCCTCAGGGATCGTCTTCCTGGGGAGAAGTACTGTGCCCAGAATCCTGAGGTTTAAGAACTGTCTTCTGACCCTGCTTGTTCTCAGTCAATAGTGAGCACCATTGCTCCCTTTACTGCCTTGGTGAGGCTCATGTTTCTGCCAGCTGCAGCATCTGACCCTCCTTCTCTCTCCAGACCCATGTGGCATGAGAACTTTGACTGAGGAAGTACCCCTTGGAAAAGGCCATGAGACCCAGTAGGATCCAGGCCAAGGAGATCCCCTGGTTCATTGGCCTCAGTCTCAGAGTGGTGCCCCTCCGAGCAAGCGTTCAGGAGCAGATGCCAGAGCTGTTGAGCCCAAGGAATCAATGCCTTGGGGCGCTCTCATGAACACAAAGACAGATCTGCTCCTACAAAAAAGGATCCTTTCCTGACTGTCCAGTCAGGTGAGTCCTAATGTATGGGTCCTAAAGACTTAGGTCCACCTCAGCCTTCCAACCATGAGGATAAGGTGTTTAGGAGAAAGGATCTATTGGTACCAGCTGTGGCTACAGCTATACAAAAGATCAGCATGTATTGACACCAACTGAAAACTCCAGGTTGAACTCTTCTTCCGCAGTAGTAACTTGCTCCCAGAAGGATCCGTTGACTGCTGTGACATTGGACGCAATCACCTCATGCCCTGGGATGGACTGAAACCTATACCTCACCAGAAGATATTTTCACCCTACCTTACCCTCAATCTCCTGTCCTTTTGAGTCCAGCCCTCCTGAAGGACATTTTGACACCAGAGGAAGAAACCCCTTTGAAGAGAAGTGGATACTCCCATTCATAAGTTGGCACATTCATCCACCGGTATCGCTAGTGGAACTAGAACCTGCCTTCTCGTCATCAGAATCTGATGTTCCTGACCCACAGGGAGGCTAGCTTGGACAGAGACTCTAGGAGGTCTTGGACCCATCCTCCACCCAGATATGACAACCTAGGGGACTGATGGTACCTGATGCATTGCAGTCGTCTCCTTCCCCCCCCAGCCTCCCCAACTTGTTGCCTCTTCATATTGGCCCTATTGGGCACCACAGGATTCCTATGCTAGGCACTCCAGATCTGAACATGAATCCCACTGCACCCTCTCCTCCTAGCTGACACCAGCTGGCTCTTTTGGAGTATGCAGAGGAGGAAATCAATCCAGATCCACAGGTACCAATAGGTATTTCATCCTCTTCACCTGATGGGGCAGTTGCCCCATCTTCACCATCTCTGCTTGATGATCAGAGGCAATACCAAGAGGTCTTGCAGAGGGTTGTGGCTAAGTGCCAGATTCCTCTTAAAGCAATCCATGTTATACAGCATTGGCTCTTGGATATCTTGCAGCCCTCAGGCCCAAGCTGGATGGCTCTCCCAATAAATGAGGCCATTATGGAATCATCCAAGGCAGTTTGGCATACTCTTGTTTCCTGTGCGCCCCCCCCCGCCACCCCAAAAAAGGTCTGAAAGGCAATATTTTATATCCGCTAAAGGTGCAGTTTCTGTTTATTCACTCTGGTCCCAACTCTCTAGTAGTAGCCACATATTTTCTCTGTTGCCACAGTGAAATCCAGGCTAGAAAACACCAGGGCACCCCCTGCAGACAAAGGAGCTAAACGCCTTGACCTTCTAGGGAGGAAGGTATTTGAATCCACCAGCCTTGAGTTTAGAATTGCTAACTACCAGGCCCTGATAGCAAAATAGATTTCACAAATTACTCCAAATTCTTGGAATTCAAAGACAAATTCCCTCAGGAGGACATGGCTCAATTCCAAGCTCTCATGAAGCAGATACCATATCTAGAGTTATAGCTAAAGCAATAATTATGAGGGGTGAATCTTGGCTCCACTCCTGGGGGTTCCCCAAGGATGTCCAGAATAGTATTGAAGACTTGCCTTTTGAGTCTGATCTCTTCAATGAAAAGACTAACAAGTTTTTACGCTTGCTAAAAGACTCCAGGACAGTCCTCCACCCCCTGGACATTTATATCCCGGCTCCAACGAGAAAATACCACAAACAGGAATATAAGCCAAGAGCTCTCCCTCAGCTGTTCTACCACCAGTTCCCTTACAAACTGTCGTGGAAAGAGAAGGGAGTACAAAGACCCAGCTGCACACATCCTCCACCTCAGCTGCAGCCACTCTACCTCACCCACCAACCAGGAGTTACTTTTGACAGGATGCTCGAGAACTGTGTACCCTTGTTGATGCAATTTCCTACTACTCCCCTCCCCCGACAACTGCCACCTGGCCCCTTTCGTCCACAACTGGAGGGCAATAACAGACAAGTGGGTATTTGAGATCATCCACTCTGGCTGCATTATCAAGTTTCTCTTCCTGGCTCCTCCTCAGGGACTACTCTCACAAGGAAATCCTCTCTCGGGAGGTAGACACTCTCTACTAGAATGAGTGCCACCTTAACATCAAGACAAAGGATTTTACTCCCTATATATCATAGTTCCCCAGAAAAAAGGAGAATGGAGACCCATTCTCAACCTATGTCAGTTGAATTTCTTTATTTGCAAATCAAAATTCCACATGGTCAATCTGGCATCAGTAAGTCCCCCCCCGGAGAAGGGCACATGGTTTGTGGCTCTCAGCATGAAGAGTCTTACTTTCACAATGACATTCATCTGGCCCACAGAAGGTTCTTCAGATTTCTGGTAGGACAAGAGCACTACAAGTTCAGACTACTGCTATTCAGGCTGGCACTGGAACCCAGGGTCCTCACTAAAGTCATCTCAGTTGTGGCAGTCCAGATGAGACAAAGCAGCTATACCAGCTTCCCCTACCTGGACCATTAGGTCATAACTGGCAGATTGGTCAGGACACCCAGTCAGTGACCATATCCTTACTCTGTCTTCTGCCACCCTTGAGAACCTGCGTAAACAGAGAAAATACAGACTTGGTCTCAGAATTAAGGGCAGTCTGCCTAGCCTGCAATGCATTTCTCAACTTACATGGTTCCATCATATTCAGATAATGTCAGATAATGTGGCGATGATCTTCTATATAAGCAAACAAGGTGGAGCGAAATATCTTCCTCTCTGTATAGAGGCAGTCAATTATGGAATTAGTGCATTGGGAACCACATCATGCTCTTGGCAACATACCCACCAGGTGCGCAGAACTCTCTGGCAGACAGTCTCAGTGGACACTTTCCCACATACCATAGATGTGAGATACACAATTCTCTTCTGAACAAAGTCTTCACCCAGTGGAGAACATCATCTTGGGACCTGTTCACCTCCCGGATGAACAAGAAGTTCAACCTAGACTGCTCCAGAGCAGCACTTGGTCAGGTCTCCGGGGGCAATAATGCTCTATCCTGGACAGACCACCTGAGGTACACCTTTCCTCCCCACAGGTTCTGCAAAAGATTTGTCACAAGAAAGCTCAAGCCATGCTCATCACATCCAACTGGCTCAGATATTTCTGTTTGCTGTTTACAAATGTCCTCCTGTTCTCCCATCAGCTTCGACCCCTTCCTGGATCTGTTAACTCAGGAGAATACAAGATCAGACATCTCAGCCTGGACCCTCTTCACCTCAATGGTTTGGTATTTGGATGGGCAACAGACCTAGAATGTTTGTGTTTGGAGGCTGTTCAAGATAACCTCAATCAAAGCAGAAAAGACTGTCAGAAAATGCTATTTAGTTAAATGGAGATGTTTCTCTACCTCGAGACAACAGAACTAATTATCCCCCAAAGCAACAGGAATACCTGCTATTTTAGACTACCTACTCACCCTCAAGACATTGGGACTTTCCATTAGCTCACTGCAAGTCCACCTAGCAGCAGTCAATGCCTTCCATCCTCTCGTGGAAGGCGGTTCTGTTTTTACTTATCAACAATAAGGTCTCATTAGGACCTTCCCACTGGTGGTGAAACCATCGCTGCTATGGGACATCAATCTTGACCTCTCAGTACTTACCAGACCATCCTTTGAACCACTGGCCATGTGTTCCATTTCCTGCCTGTCCATGAAGGTCACTTTCCTAGTCACCATCACATCTGCTAGAAGAGTGAATGAGCTGGGAGCACTCATAGCTGTCTTGCCCTATTCCACATTTCATAATGAGAGAGTTTCTCTTTGCATCTACCCAAAAGTCTTCCCTAAGGTAATTTCCAAACTTCACATAAATCAACTTATCTTAAATAATAAATCAATAAATCAGTATTCTTTCCAAAATCTCGTGCAACCAATGAGACGATTACTCTTTCTCGACATAGAATGCTAAAGCCCTTCTGATCTGCCAAGAACTAACCAATTATGAAAAGGCCTACACTATTTGTCGCTCTAATGGAACAATCAAGGGGACAAGCATCTGCCCAGAGACTCTCTAAGTGGGTCTCTGGCTATATCATTCTTTATCAGCTGGCGTATAATGCACTGCCAGATGGGGTGCGGGCCCATTCCATTACAGCATAGGCAACCTCAATATTATCTCTCTGAGAAGTATCTATGCTGGAAATTTGTAAGGTGGCAACCTGAAGCAGTTCTTTGAGTAGATGCAGCCATGTATTCCACTTAAGTGAGTGCACTGCCCAGAGCACCGGAGCCAGAGAATTTTGCCTAGTGGTACCCATAGGAGGCAGCACTCATGCCTCATGCTCATAGTGCCTCCCCTGGCTATATGAGGCAGTGCTGCCTCAAACCCCCACAGCTGCTTCTTACCACCTGTGGCTGGAGTTGGAGCTCTGTGTGGTTCTTAACCTCCCAATCTCTCTCTTTATGGTCTTACCCTGTTGTATATAGTTAGTATATACCTTAGTGGTAGTTTGTGTTAGATTTAGTTAGTACTTCCCTAGTGTTACCCCTAACAACAATCTCCACACATGGTGCTTGCTGTGCTTGGGTGAGGCTCACGTCAAAGAATGGTGTTTGATTTGCAGATTGTTCACAAAATGGACTTAGGTGGCATGGGGCCTTTGCCTAAAGCAGCACCTGCTCAAAGGGTCCATGCAGCCTGCTTTGACACCGAGGTCAGGTTCTGAGAGTGCTGCCAGTTTGCACTCTGGAGCTGGTGACTATCTGAAGAGATGCAGGAGCTGCTTCCCATCAAGTGCACCGAGGCAGAGATCGCATAAGACCAATCAAGACCCTCCAGGTTTCATGCACCATCTTACACCACCAATGTTACCATGGTAGCACTCCTCACCCTCCACTTCGGCATTGTCAGATGTATCAGTACTGCTGCTGACTTCAGGGCCGATGCCACTCGGAGCACCAGAAACAATGGAGGTGTACTTGGTGTCGGCGGTGCAATTTCTACCATCAGTGTCAGTCCCTCCCTGGTTTTGGGAGACGGATTAATCAGACTATTAGCTCACACCCTCAGGGCTGGCTCTATTTTTATCCCTGGAAACCAGAGATGACTTGGTGTCAAGGTTGGGATTTTCCTCCTTCCATTCTCCATCACGTAGCCCACACTGGGAACCATTCATGGAGTATTGTGGGTACTGGGATTGGCACTTGTGTGGCAGTTGGGATAGGACCCCATGCCCTGCACCTCCTGGCCACTAATGCCCTCTCATTATGCCCAGTGGCCTCCATAGAATTTGCGGGGTGCTCCTCAGTCATGGTGGTCGCACTCCACATCTCGCTCCAAGGCGAGATCACTAGGCATGTCTGTGGTGAGGGACGTTGACTTCCCACAGGTTCAGGCACCAGTGAGCCTTCCCATTGTAGAGCCTCCAGAGTTGTCCCATCCAGGACCACCTGTCCAAGAACAGGATCCAGTCCTGGTGCAGTTAACTGCCTCTTCATCATCCTCAGATGATTCAACGATGCTTGGCTCTTCCTTTCCTTCGGTGCCTGAGGACTTCAGGGTCTACCATGACATTTTGCAGTGTATGGCTTTTTTCCTGGGCATTCTCCCTGCAGGAGAATGTCCATAAATTCTTGGATATCCTGCAGCCATCTGCTCCTGGGAGAATGACCCTCCCTATTAATGATGCGGTCCTGGAGCCTGTGAAGTTTCTTTTTGGAGCATGCCGGCTTTGGTGCCCCCTGCTGCAAAGCATTTGGGGAAATGCTACTTCTATTCATACCTGAAACATTACACCTTAGTCCAGGCCTATTCTGCAAATGCAGCTGTTGGGACAACTGTATTATAGACCTCTGTAGTAACTGTATCCTGATACCTCCTGTCCTGTTTGAATACTGCTTACCCATCATCCACATGTCAAATACACATAGGGACCAGCGCTCAAAGAAATGAAAGTTACTTACCTGTAGCCTGAGGTTCTTCGAGAAGTATGATCTCTATCTGTATTCCACACCCCTTCCTCCTTACTTCCTGCTTTGGATCCTATTTGATTTTCAGTAAGAGAAAGAACTGGAGAGACATTGGTCCACACCTGTGAAGGCTGATTCCCCACTCTAGCACTCCGAGTGCAGAAGGTGGGGTCCCACAAGGATTTTAAAAATTAATACTTGCCACTCCAGGCTTGTATTAAACCCCCAAGGTTACAGCTTTTCTCTGACCTTGGCTTGGTAAATGCTGCCACCCCCCTGTCTCTTGCAAATCCTGGAAAAACTCACTTGGGAAGTTTTCCCTGAGGCCCCTTGGCTTTTCCACCCCTTCCTCAGGGAAGCCGAGAAACAAACAAAAGGGAAACCTATTTGTTGCCACCAGCTAATGGAAAAATGCATGCACAGACCTTTTAAGACACACAACCAATCAGGTTCTTAAAAAAAGTAAATTTTATTAAAAGTAAAAAAGAAAATATATCTGGAACTTAGGCTTTTGCTAGATTTTAAAAGAGCAATTCCAAAAATTAAGCACCCAAAATAGCTTTCTTGGGGGTTCAGCTTAAAGGTTACAAGCAAACAAAAGCATCTGGGGTTAGCACAGAGTCATCCACAAGCCTTACAGAAAATAGATGCAATTAGGGTTATTTCTTTTATCTAAACATTCCTTGTCCCAGTGAATTCTTCTAGGTACGGACGATGAATTTTCATACCTGGTCCAAACTTTACACAGCATTCCAGATACCCCTGTCTCCAGCCCAGAGAGAACAACAGAGAGTCAAAGGGAAAACTTTTCCCCTTTTAAAAAGTTCTAGCCTTCCCATTGGCTTTTTTGGTCAGGTGCCCACTCCCTTTTCTTTTACCTGGGGACTTTTTAACCCTTTACAGGTGAAGCAAGCAGCCACCAAGAGGGACTTTATAGCTAACTATCTGGCTAGGTGCCCAAAAAAGGGAGCTCCCCCCTTCATTTATCACAACATCTCTCCTTATACCCTCAGTACAGAGCATGAAGGGGAGTAACTGCTCAGGCATGGACTAATGGATGCTACTTGCTAGAAATTACATCTCAAAGAACCTCCGTATACAGATAAGGAACTTATGTTTTATTACACAAAGCATTAGGGCAGTAAACTCAGGTTGTATTTTTTTTCACCTAAAATCTGGCAGTGACTTAGTTCTATGCCATTGAAAGTAGAACTACAAGTGAAAAGATATATGTGTATATCGCTGCAGTAGGTTGGCTAACAAAGGTATAATTTATCTCATATTAAGAACTTGAAGACATAAGCTTCCACTTGTACCTCTTGAAATTCATTTAGTACACCCTGTGGCTAATTCTTAGCTAAAATAGTATAATCAAAAAGTAAAAAAGGGTTCAGAAAGATTTTTGACTTAAGTGGTTATAAAAACAAATTCATTTGAAAGGTAAAGTTATAGCATACAAGTTTAGAGCTATTGGAAGTGCTGAGGATATGATCTACTGAATTTTGGTCTAGCCATGCTTTACTATAGCACATAACTAATTTGTAATGGCTTTTTGTGATTGGTATGTGTTGGTATCTGGTCTAGATTTGATAGGCAAATGCATTGGAGAAGACGCCAAGTATGAAGGCATCAGACTTCTGTTTGATGGAATGCAGCAGCCAGTGCTTAACAAGCAGGTACTTTTAATTCTGAAAATAATTACATGAGAAACCTTACCTCTTGGTGCAGTGTTTCATAAAAGGCTTTCAGTGATCTTTTGTGTATCCCAGGTAAATGCAAATTCTCTTTTAATTATTAAAAATGAAGAGCAATATAGTTGTTTTAAAGGGTTGTCATTAGAACTGACTGTGATCCTTTTACAACAGCTACTTTTTCTGGTTTTTTTTTAGTTGACTTATGTTCTGCTGGATATTGGGATACAAGAACTGTTCCCAGAACTCAATAAGGTATGTGATGACAAACCCATATAAGTGCTGCAGAATAGATCTCCTCTAATCATAGTCACTTTAAACTCCTCCACTATATTAATCACAAGCAGATAGACAAGAAATCTCAACAGTTACTGTTATCATTACCCATCTAAAGGGTAACTTCATTGAGGAGTCTGTATTTTGTTAGGTTGAAAGATGCCTTCGGATCTTCCAAGGCCAAACGTCTTAATTTTTGCTGATTAAAATTTTTCTCATGAGGCCTGTAAGTTGTGCTAGAAGTAGAGGTGCCAATGGAACTGTGCAGGGTAGCCAGCGGGGTATCCCCGTATGCCTTGTCATTATTGACTGTCAAATTTCAGCAGATGCTGCCTTTGGAAAATTTATCCTGCTTGTTGCATTCTGATGGAGGTTCAGCATTTTTCCCATCAAATGTGTATTTTGTTGTACCTAATTTTGGTTATTGCTTTCTGGAATTCTCAGTGTCCAGATAAAGGAGAGAGTAACCACATGGCTAAAAAGTACTGTATAAGGGCTAAGCACTATTTATATAGTGTATAGTAATCTGGAGGGGTGTGATGTGTTTGTATCTACTGTGTATGTCAAACTTTTTGAAAGAGAATTGCATAATGAGTTTTTTGTTAGCCAAGTAACTTTGATATTTTATTTAAAATATAGAACTTGCATCTTAACAACTGAGATTGTAAGCACCGCAGCACGGGAGCTGCATCTTAGAGTTTGCATAATGCCAAGCACAGTTTTAGCACTTAACACAAAAATAATACTCTGTCGTTGGAGCCAAATTAATATTTCAGTTTTTCTTGGTAAATATAAGTTAATAATGGAGGTTGAAATGGAGGTCATCTATATTACTTACTTTCACGAAAGAGAGACCTAACTTACTTAGTTGAAACTGCTTTGTGCCTCGACTCGTATTTAATTCCTCTTGTATTTACGCGTTCTAGTGATTTCAAATCGAGGGCAGTGGAAATAAGTAAAGGGAAAAGAGAAGAAGCTTTATGGCCCAAGACTATCAGGTTGCTACTCTAATGCACTGAACTATTTCTGTAGGTGTCCTGGTACTTAACGCTATATCACCAGTAACATTAGCCAATCCCTCAACTGAAGACTTCAAAATGAAGGTTAGAAAAAATGGTTCAAGTTTTTAAAAATCTTACAGGACAAGTTGAATTGTATAATCTGCAGTCATGCTAGACTGCATGTAGATGTACAAAGAACCTATCAAGAAGTTGAAAAAGAAAATGAACTCTGGGAATTATGTACTCCAGAAATTGACCAGTACAGAATGGGGAGTTCGCCCCCAAACACTCCAAGCAACCAGTCACTCCTTGTGTTACTCAATTGCGGGTATTGTGCACCAGTATGGTCATGCTCCATCCATGCACACGCAATTGAGACTGACCTCAGTCAATCCTGTAGGATCATCATAGGGACTTTGAAACTGACCCCCACACTGTCACTATACTGCCTTTTGGGATTGCACCACCATCAGTGAGGTGGGATGCCTTCAGTAAAAAGGACACTAAAACAGATGCATGATCCAAGACACGCATTGTATGGACACATTCCACCGTCCAAGAGGCTGAAGTCCAGAAAGATATTTGCCTCTGAATATCCCGTACTTCAGAATACCATTGTGGAAGGAGAGAAATGCCAGTGATTCCAGAGAACCTTCAGAACGACTCCCACCAGACACCTCGAACTGGTTGCTCTAAATCACATGAGAGCTAGGGTGGTAAAGCCTTGTGACACTATGACCAAGTGGAATTTGATAAATGACCCCAAATGTGAATGTGGAGAGCCTAGTCCAGTGGCTTTCAACCTGCGGGCCACTTGTGGGCCAATTAGCACACAGCTGCGGCCCAGCTGTCTGTTTAAAATTCAAAATTTGCCACTCCAGTCTGGCAGAGGGTGGGGTTGGCTCAGGGGGAGACAGCATCTGGCAGTCCTACTGGAGCGCTCCTGCCAGCAAGGGGCAGGTGAGTGCTGCAGGGGGCAGGGTGTGGGAGAGTGGGTCTATGGGGGGGCTCTGAGCACAGAGGGGGTTGGGGTGCTGGGCAGTATAGGTGTGGGAACTAGAGGTTTGCTGCGGTACTGCAGCACCCCTAGGTTTTAGTGGGGCTCTGCTCCTGGCCCCAGGCCTGTGGTCCTGGCTGCCCGGTCAGCCTCGCGTGGTGGGGTCTGGGTCCCAGCTGCCCAGCTCCACACCCAGGGCTCCACTTCTGGCCCCGCTCTGTGGAGGGATCTCTGGGTAGGGGGCACTGGGCATAGGGGACTGTGGGAGGTTTTGCAGGGGGGCGCTACGGTTCTCAGCCTGCGGCCCATGTAACATATTGTGGACCACATATGTGGCCCATAGTGATAAATATGTTGAGAACCACTGGCCTAGACAACCACTTGAACACAGTCTAATGCAGTGCTCTCTATCAGTATCTTCCACTGCCGAAGGAACTATTTGATACGTGGAGATAAGTGATAACGCCAGGTCTTGGTTGTTGTTTTAAAGCAATTAGCTATGATGATGATGTACAGGAAGAACGCCAAGCCTTCTGTTTGTGTGTATGGTACATTACTCAAATTGAGTTTCTTCTCTAAATCAAAGAAAGTCAAAAGGCTTAATTAAAATCTGGGCTATAAACGGGCTGTGATCACAAGGATCTAAAGCCATCATCACAATTCCTTTAACTCAGGCAAGATTGACTTTGCTTTTGCTTAATGTTTCAGCCATGTAGCTGGGCAGAAGGAGCTTTGAAACTACTCCTTGCTACAGCCATTGGCCTAATTGACTAAAGAGCTATGGCCCTAGCTCTGGAAGCTTGATGCTCTTTTCCCCTCCCCACTTGGTGGAAGCTGAGAGGGTCTAGGTCTCTTTCTTGGACTTCAGTGGCTGAAAAAGGGCAGAGATGAGGCCTCCACTTGACAAATTCAGCTACTCCCTCTTTGGCATGTGTGAAGGGGGCCTTTCCTCCTAGGAGGCAAAAACATTCTAGTGGAGATAACAGGACTGGGATCAGGGTTGGGGGGAGGCAGCAGAAGAGAGACAACTGGTATATGAGGGGTGGAAAACATGGCACAGGATGAGGGATAAGATCTGGAGTCCCAAAGTACCAAGAAAACAGGGGAGAATAAAATAGGTGATAGTTGCTTGATTCTAGGTTGGGGATTACATTTTGATTTCACCCCCATTCCTCCAATCTGTCTGTCTAATTCCCATTGATTTGGTAGCTGAAATTTTCATATATAGTCTCCCTCCTAAAAATGCCCTTCCCACTACCCTTTTTGAAAGAGCCTTGAAGGGAATCTCTTCTTCTTTCCCTCCAATAAATGAGGGGGAGGCGGGGAGCCCTGAAATTACAATCCGGTTTTTGCTTAGTTATTAGTTAACTGGTTTTTTTTTTTTCGCAGAAGTCTTGACTCAAGTGTCTGGTCTGGCCAGAGTTACTTCAAGACTTCTGAGATTTATGTTCATTATAAAAATTAGTGAGTTACAACCAGTTACCTACAGAATGGTCCCTGTTTAACGTTGGCTTTCTTTTTGTCCAGTTGAGGAATTGTATTAAAACTAAAAATATATTCAGATTCTGAGCAAGAACACAAAAAATGAGAGCTCCTCCCATCAATATTTAAAGAGAGGCTGAACCTAGCTTTTGGAGCATTGTTGTTACAGAACACTCACTGTGACGGGATCCCTGGGGTGCAGCCTGCGACTGAGGGACCACTGTGTCCCCTTAACTCTCCAGCCGGGGTAGTCTCTCACAATGCTTTGCTAGTGACAAGCAGCAAACCCCTCCAGGAGCTGTGATCACTCAACACAACTGCATGTGGAGCCCCACACCCAGCTAGAATGTATGAATGCTCCCAGAGCCACTCATGAATCACACAGATAAAGTGTTTTCATAAAATTAACATGTGCTGGGTCATCATCCAAGACTGCTATAACATGAAATATATGGCAAAATGCGGGTAAAACAGAAAAGGAGACATACAATTCTCCCCCAAGGTGTTCAGTCACAAATTATTTAATGCATTATTTTTTTAACGAGTATCATCTACATGGAAGCTTGACCTCTGGAATGGTGGCTGAAGCATGAAGGGGCATACAAATGTTTAGCATATCTGGCATGTAAATACCTTGCAATGCCGACTACCAAAGTGCCATGCGAACGTCTGTTCTCACTTTCAGGTGACATTGTAAATAAGAGGCAGCATTATCTCCTGTAAATGCAAACAGACTTGTTTCTTCTTAGCAATTGGCTGAACAAGAAGTAGGACTGAGTGGACTTGTAGGCTCTGAAGTTTTACATTGTTTTGTTTTTGAGTGCAGTTATGTAAGAAAAATCTACATTTGTAAGTTGCACTTTCACAATAAAGAGATTGTACTACAGTGCTTGTATGAGGTGAATTGAAAAATACTATTTCTTTTGTTTCTCATTTTTACAGTGCAAATATTTGTAATAATATAAAGTGAACATTTTATAATTTGTATTCTGTGTTGTAATTGAAATCGATAAATTTGAAAATGTAGAAAACATCCAAAAATATTTAATAAATTTCAATTGGTATTCTATTGTTTAACAGTGCGAATAAAACTGCAATTAATTGCGATTAATTTTTTTGAGTTAATTGCGTGAGTTATCTGTGATTGACAGCCCTGATTTATATAGAACAATGGCTTTCAGCAGATCATAACCTTTTCCTTGATACCTTACATGGCATGCTTTAAATGCAAGATCACAATTGTATATAAATGAGGAATATGGGGGTTACAGGGCACTCCGCCAAGGTATAGCGTGTCGCACTCACATAGTAGACACATCTTGGGACTCAGGGGAGAAGTCAGCTAATTTTTAAAAAATAAATCAAGTGTTTATGCTTCTCCCTCAGCAGCTGCTTGGGATTTTGGGAACAAATCTGCATTTTGAGGCAGCATTGCTTGTTCAAAAGACCTAAATGAGGACGTTTATTTTTGAAATATCCCATTGAAGATCATAGAATTGTACAATTATAGAAATGTAGGGCTGGAAGGGACCCCAAGAGGTTATCTAGCCCCGCGCTCTCTGCCAAGTATACCTAGACCATCACTGACAGGTGTTTGTCTAACTTGTTCATAAAAACCTCCAATGCAGGAATTCCACAACCTTTCTTGTAAGCTTATTCCAATGTTTGACTCTCTATGCAGGAAAACTTTCTAATAGCTAACCTGACTCTCCCTTGCTGAAAATTAAGTCAATTAGTCATTGTCCTACTTTCATTGGAGATAGAAAACAATTGATCACTGTCCTCTTTACAACAGCCCTTAACACATTTGAAGACTGTGATCAGGTCCCCCTCCTCAGTTGTATTTTCTCAAAACTGAATATGCCAGTTTATTTACCCTTTGTGCACATGTCAGATTTTCCAAACCTTTTATCATTTTAGTTGCTCTCCACTAGACTCTCTCCAATTTGTCTACATCTTTCTCAAGTGTGACACTCAGAACCGGAAACAGTACTTCAGCTGAGGCCTCACCAGTGCCTAGCAGAGTGAGACAGTTAACTCCTTTGTTTTACATACAACTCCCCTGTCATATATGTCCCAGAATATTAGCCTTTTTTGCACCTGTATCACATTGTTGGCTCATATTCAATCTGTGATGCACCACAACCCTAAGATCCTTTTCAGCAGTACTACCATATAGCCAGCTTTCCCCATTTTGTAGTTGTGCATTTGATTTTTTTCCATCCTAAGTGCACTTGTCTTTATTGCATTTCATCTTGTTGATTTCAGACAAGTTCTCCAATTTAAGGTTGTTTTGAATTCTAATTCTGGTCTTCAAAGTGCTTGCAAACCCTCCCAGCTTTGTGTCTTCTGCAGATTTTATAAATATACTCTCCACTCCATTGTAGTCATCGCATTAGGAATCCATTAGGAATGCAGCTTCGATGCAGAGTGCCCCACCAGAGATTCTGCAGCTCTTCGATCTTTGTGGTGCTGCAGAAGACGCAGACACCCTCCTCTAGTTGGGTGCCTCAGTCAAGTTCACCAGTACCATAGCCAGCTAGAGGCAGAAGCTCTAGAAAAGACTCGGAGGAGAGGCATTTCCTAGAGCACTCATTGACCAGAAAGAAGGGATCACTGCCTCTGGAACCTGGCCAGGTCCATCAAGGCTGACTTGTGAAAAATCCTTGTGTCAGGAATCATTACCACTACCAACCACTCCAGAGGCATATGAAGACCTGCTTAGCCTTTCAGTGCCAATATCCCCAGGGGTACAGAAAGGCTTCCAGTCACCACATCAGGAGCATGCGGTACCTCTACAGCCCATACTTCCACAAAAGCCAGTGCAGTTGAGAGGCAAGCCAGCAATGATATCCTTGGTACTGCCATCCCTGGATTCTGGCTACCTATCCCCAGTTCTGACTGGCTGTGCTCCTCCATTTTCTGAGGGCTCAGACTCTTCTTTGTCAGACTTGGGGGTGCATTCTTGAGTCCCAGCTAGTTCTCAGAGAACTGGGGACCATGGATGTCACAGTAATTACAGCACTGGCTGCCTCCTCAGGGGCAGTGGCCCAGTCAAGCATGAGTCCTAGGCCCATATCTGTGGCCATTCTGGATGCTGTGGGGAATCCCCCCCACCTGCTAGGACTTCTATTCACCTGCCTTGTTTGGTTTCCTCAAGGGTGCACCAAAAGAATTGGCACCACAGACAACATTCTCTAGTACCCGGTACTGAGAGCATCCAGAAGTCACTTGGGTGGCTTCTCCACCATAAGACTCAGAGCAGCCACTACCTCAGCATCCTGTTGTGTCCTCCTCTTCATCACCAGACAAGGCTGTAAAGGTGGCAGGTTTAAGCACCACCAGAGGACCATGAGGCTCATCAAGATCTACTGAGAAGGGTAGTCTCTTGTTCTTGACATTCAGGCAGAGGAGGTCTGTGAGAGCTCTCACAAGTTAGTGGACATTCTGTTACCAATGGCCCTTTCTAAAATGGCGCTGTGATTCATGAAGCAATTATGAAGCCAGTTAAGGCACTTGAGTAGATCCCCATATCTCCCACAACAAAATGGGCCAAGAGGATGTACTACAACCGTTCTAAAGGATATGAGCCCTTGTTTTCTCATCCTCCTCCAGGCTCCTTAGTAATAGAATCTGCTAATCAGCAGGAGAGGTAAGGATACCAAGCATCAACATGTAAAGGCAAAGATTCAAAAAGACTGGACTCGCTGGGTCACAAACATTAATCCTTGTGAAGTCTGCAATTTAGGATTGCAAACCAGCAGGCACTTTTGAATCGCTATGACTTCACGCTTGGGGAAGACATTAAATTCAAGAACAGGTTATCAGAGAGCTGCAGGCAGGAGTTCACTATAATGATGGAAGAAGGTAAGTTGATTGCCAGAACTGATCCTCAGAACAATTTGGATAGTGTGGACTTGGCAGCTCGAACCATGGCATCAGCTATTACTTTAAGATGTTCATGGTTTCAGTCCTCTGGGCTCCCCCAGAGGTCTGCCAGGCCATTCTTGACCTTGCATTCGAAGGTCCGTCTTTGGTTTTGGATAATTTAACAATAAGCTCCAGAGACCCCTGTGGGATGCCAGGAGATATGTCCTTCCAGTCTGACAATGAATCATGGATAACTACTCTTTGAGTATGGGCTTTCAACCAGTTGTGCACCCACCTTATAGTAATTTCATCTCGATCACATTTCCTTAGTTTACTAATGCCTTTTATGACCTTTGCTAGATGTAATTCATTTTGTGCCTTAGTTTTTGATTTTCTCTCTACATTCTTGTGCGTATTTGGTACTTGTCCTTAGCTATTTGTCTGTGTCCACTTTTTGTAGAATTCCCTTTGGATTTTCACATCATTAAAGAGCTCTTGATGGTGCCATATTGGCTTCTTACTGTTCTTCTTGTCTTTCCTTCACATTGAGCTATTCTCATTGTGCTGTTGTGCCTTAAATATTGTCTCTGAGAAACTGCCAGCTCTCCTGAATTCCTTTTCTCCTTAGTTTTCTTCTCATGGGACCCTTACCTGTCAGTTCTCCAAGATTTTTTTTTTTGTGTGTGTGTGTTTTTTGAAGTCATTGTCCTTTATTCTGCAGCTCTCTCGCGTTCCTTTCCTTAGCATGATGACATCTGTCATTTCATGGTCACTTTCACCCAGATTGTTTTTCTACCTTCAGATTCACAACCAATTCCTTCCTGTCCCCCTCGTTACTACTTCCACTTTCTGAAACAAGTTATCCCAAATACATTTCAAGAATTTATTGGACATTGTGTTTGCCCTATTACTTTTGTAACAGATATATGGGTACTTAAAGTTCTCCATTATTACCAGGTCTTGGATTCTGGATATTGCTGTTGTTCGTTGTAGAAATGCCTCATCTACCTCCTCCGCCTGATTTGGTGGTCTCTAGTGACCCCTACCTTGACATCATTCTTGTTTCCCCTTCACCCCCACTTATCTTTACCTAGAAACTTTCAGCTGGTCTGCGTCTGACCTCCTTCTGGACCTCAGAACAAGTGTATATGTTCTTGATATATAATGCAACACCTTCTCCCTTTTTCCCTGCTTGTCCTTTCTGAACAAGCTCTACTCTTCTATACCAATATTCCAGTCATGAGGTTTATCCCACCAAGACTTACCAGTGATGCTAATTAAATCATAATCTATCTTGTGTACTACTACTTCTAGTTCTTCCTATTTATTCCTCATATTCTTGCATTTGTGTATCAACATCCTAAGATGTTGAGCACATTCCCCTGCTCTTTTTCCTCTTGTTGCTCCTATTGACCCTGTTGTAATTTTCCATTTTTCAGTATCCCTCCTCCCGCAACATCTAGCTCTGTTTGTTTGTTGCCTTTTTTTATGCCTACTTGGGGCATTTGTCACCTGCCCCCTTTGAACCTAGTTTAAAATGAGGTATTATGCTGTAAAGCCATAGCTTGTTTATATATTTGGTAAATAACCCAGTTCTTAACTGGTGCTATGAAATAATTCCCGGGCTTCAGGTTTATATCTATCTTTGTTTTTTCCAGCCGTTCTGTTTCCTTTTCAGCCATTAATCTTCATGTGTGATGTCTTGGATTCTTATTTGATTAGACTTGTCATTACCAGTATACATTTAATCATTTCAGATGTACTGGATTTAACACCCAAATAAACATTCATAAATAGATTATATAAGAGCTGTCTTTTTAGAAGAGCAGTAAAATGCCATTATATAAACTCAGTCTCAAACACAGTGTACATCTAATCTGGAAACCCTGGCGTGGTGAGCTGGGATGATAGAGGGAGGAAGAAATCACAGCAGGGGATGAAGAGAAATGAGAGGTAAAGACTGAAGATTTTATTTCAGAATGAGGGATTCTAGATCGTAGGATTGTGTTGAGAAAAGCTGGTTTAAGGTTTGGGAACAAAAGGAACTACAGAGAAAGGACATTTCCTGATTTAAGGCACAGTAGGGGGGAAAAAATTGTGAACATTATCCTTTAATTTCTGGACCTCCATATTTATTATGATGGTTTCTAATGTGTTTAAAATATTTTGTTCATTGTGATTGTTTCTATGTAAATATATGTTTCCATACGTCAGTAAATTACAGTGCAAATTTTTTCTCAATTACTACTTATAATAGGTTCAGAAGGAAGCTACCTCTGTATCATCTTGGATGTAAAAGCAGGAGCTTGGATGAACACCAAATGGAAATGTCTGCAGTGCACTAATTTAATGGATGTGAAACATTTTAGTCTTGAATTGTATATTTTCTTGTAAATAACAGTGAAATTTAACTTCTGAAGATCTGTTTGCCTAATAAAGATTAATTCAAATTTAATACTGATTGAAATTAAAGAACTTTGTCCACTATTTGAACTTGTTACCCCTCTTCTCAAAAGTGTAACTATTGCTAATAGACAAAATATTCATTTTACAAAGAATTGTCAGTGTAGGAAAGAATATGGTAATGTTTATTGTACATTGAAAAGCAGACCTGTAGAGGACCAAACCTAAATGAGTACTGCTAAAAACAAAGGGGTCATTGTCGTGAAAGGATATTTTGAAAAACTCTGGAATTAGGAAGATTTTTGTGGGGAGGTGGCTACTGTATATAAACTTAGCTTTGATAGAGTAAGGTTGTAAAGTATTGCTAAAAATTTCCCCAAACTAAATCTCTATGTCTATCTTCACTTTCTATGAAAAAAAATTGAATCTGTTGCAAGCAAATCATTATCTCAAAGCTTATTAAGTTTTTGACCTTTCATATTTTGTTAGCATGAAAAGTACTTACATTTTGTAGAGAACGGGGAGCAAATGATCATTAAGTGTTCAGTTTATCTAGCAACGGATGTTGAAATATGAAGCACTTCAGAAATAATTAGGTTGGTGGGGTTTTTTTTTCTGTTTTTACTTTAGAAATATCACAAATATGAATTCTTGCCAAAGTCTTCCTTAGAGGACTAAAAAACTGGAGTGGGAGCCCCAATCTGTTCTTGATGGAATATGTTTAAAGACTCTTTCCATGTTGAGATTCCCTCCCTTCTCCCTCCCCACGTGCAATTTAAGCTTTTTTTCCCCCTTCAAAATAGCACAATCCTCTGCTTGAGTGATATTAGTAAACCCATTGACAAGTCCTTTTTAAACTAGTTTTATTTTTTGTAGTTACATATTACATGTCCATGCTATACTTTTTCACAGATACTCCTGGGCAGCACTTTCAGAAAATGTCAACACCAAATAAGATAGCTTTGTATTCTAACAAGAAGTTTAAAACAAGTACACAAATTTGAAACTCTGTTAGAGTTCTTGGTCAACCTCTGAGTCACATAACTTTTATATCCCCTTCCCATTTACTCCCTCCTCCCTTTTGCACAAAGATAGCTAAAATGTTGATTTTGCTGGCCAAATCCACCTCACTGGATAACTTGAAAGATACAGCAGAAGCTATCTACAAAGTTTAGATGCTTCTTGGCCCATAGGTGTAACCTTTTGTTGGTTTTTTTAATGTCTGTTTAAAAGACACTGATCTGTAAATCAGACTAACTTTTATTCTGCTGGAAGTCTTTGCCTCTGACATTTTCTTATCTATAAGTGGAAGTTGCTGCCTCTAAAAAGAGAGTACCTGTTGAAGGAATAAGTACAGAATACTATTGAGATGGTATGTGAAATCCAAAAACTCTGCAACTTCCTGGGAACCCACCTTTCTAAGAATGTGGCAGTCTTAATCTCCTAGTTTAAGAGGAGCTTATGTCTGGTTTAAACACTGAAGCATAGTCAATCTCCATAAGAGGGGGCAAATTATCTCCTATTTGCTTCCTGTGTGGTTCTGCACCATCTGTGGCATCTGGTGCTGGCCACTGTCACAGACTACAGGACTAACTGGACCCCAGGTCTCATTCAGTATGTTAATTCTTATGTTCCTATGCATATTTAGCAAAAGATATGAGCTGTCTCTTCCAACCCACCCTGGAAGGTTTTGGGGATGAGGATAAATATTGTTTGAGAAGGCTGGATCTGAGATGGACAAACAGGTAACAACTAACTTGTAACTAAATGTCTTAAGCGTACAAGAAGGTGGTAGCTATGCTAATATTTTACCTTATCAGAAGTTTAAAAATGCCTCTCTTAGAAACAGTGAAATGCAAACGTTTTGATATTAAGTTCCTTTATTAGTGGGAAGGTGATGGAAGGGTTTGCAATATCTGTAACTAAAAATTGTAACTAAAGCTGGTGGGGAAATGAGCTGATGTCATGCAATAATAGTGGTAAACTTGGTCCAGTTATTTCGGGCACTGACGTAGCCAAGATAAGTGTTGTTGAAAACTGGATACAGTTGTCACATTTAAGTTTTCAACCCTGCATAGGGGACAGAGGAAAGTAGTAATCTATAAGTAGGAATTTACTTACACTACTGAAAAAAAGATTGTTTTCACTGTTTCAGAGTGCATGGGAAGAGTTGGAGGGAAAATTTTACACTGATATGCTTGTAAATATTTCTATATAATACAAATTATTTTCTCCATGGAATAGGATGTTTTTCCTTTAATGCTTTGCTCTTTGGAACTTGAGTTTGAGGGTAGAAACATCAAGGAAGTGCACTTAAACCTGCTGTATCAAATTTGGAAACCGACTACCTGCCAAAATGTCCCATCATTCTGTATAGTATGCTTCACAGCTTTTTTTCAGAGCCAAGCATTGATAGCCAGATCTGGGCAAAAAACCTGTTAGAATGTGTCAACCTTCAGCAAAGCTGTTTTGTTTGTTCCCCAGAGAGATACATCTCAGGAAGCCCTTGGTCAAATGACCCCAAATTTGGGTCAATATTCCTACCTCAAATCCCTACAAAGCACACCAAATTTTAAGGCAACCTAGGTAACCAAGCACATAATACAGCATTTAGAAGAGCCATGTTTTAGAGAGAGCTCGTCTCAATCTTGACTGTAGTACAGCTGCCCGTCCACTGTAATTACTGAATGCGTGCTGAGACCTAGGACCTGTTTAAACGTGTGCTGGGAGGTGCAGGCAAAGGGGAGGGGAGTAGGCATTCTAGCAGCAGTCTAAAAGCATCGCAAATAAGAATTAAAAAATAAAGTGCAGGAATGTCACAGTGAATAGTCCAGCAATCAGAGTAATACTTCCTTGGATGAAATTTCCTGCAGAAAACTTTACTCGACCTTCAACTGCTGGAAAAACACGTCCCATTCTAGAGATGTAATTGGAAACTACTTCAACATCGAGATCACCTAGATAAACAGAAGTTATACATAGATATTGTGAAATTACAATTAATGTTAAATAGCACCCTCAAACTTTGTTTTCTTGATTCTCATTTTTAACTATAATTTCCCTTGAAGGAGGAATTGCTTTCTACTACATTTTCATATTCAGGAGAGCACAATTATTTTTGACAGTGGTTTTCAACCTGTGGTCTGCAGACCCCTGGGGGTCCACAGACTATGTCTAAGATTTCCAAAGGGTTCCACACCTCCACTTGAAAATTTTTAAGGTTGCAAACCACTGGTTTAGGACATCAATGGACTGGGAGATCACAACTGATTATAAATGTGTGTTCTACAGGGATGGACAGCTAGAACAGTTAAACTTTTCACAATAGTTGTTCCCAGAATGTCCAAGGTGGGCACCTGAAAGTTTACTGGGAAGTGCATTGCCCTTGCCATAGTTGCTTTGGTTTATCTTTGTAGGGTTCCTAGGGCATATTGAATTTCCTGGCATGTTTACACAAACAGTGATCCTGAGTCCCATTTCCAAAGGATTCTCTAACACTGCATTGTTATGCTGGTAACAGGTATGCATAGCTGACAGGTTATGCACTGTACCTTTCCAGTGTTAAATCTTTAGTATGTTTAGGAACTGTGCAATTCCTTGTACACACAGACTCCATGTGAATTTTCCTTCAATATGTTAATTTATTTCTGTAGAGGGTTTTACTGGGAGTTGTTTTAACATTACAAAATAAGTGGTAATTATTCAAAATATGTTCACCTAATGAACATAAAGACACTATAGATTAACTGACTTTGAAATAGCTATGGCTCAAAAGATCCCATCTGTGAGGGATGCAAAAACCATAGATTCTCAGACTAAGGTCAGAAAGGACCACCACTGAACTCTTGCACGTTGCAGGCTACAGAACCCCCCCTCCCTCCCCCGCAACAGACCCCTAGCCTCTGGCTGAGTTACTGAAGTCCTCAAATCATGGTTTAACGACTTCAAGTTACAGACACTCCACCATTTACACTAGTTTAAACCTGCAAGTGACCCAGGCCCTATGCTGAAGGGGAAGGTGAAAAACTCCCAGGGTCTCTGCCAATCTGACTCAGGGGAAAATTCCTTCCCAACCCAAATATGGTGATCAGTTAGACCCTGAGCATGTGAGCAAGACCCACCAGCCAGACACATGGGAAAGAATTCTCTGTAGTAACTCAGAGCCCTCCCCATCCAGTGTCCCATCTCCAGCTGTTGGGGATTTTTGCTACTGGCAGTTGCCAATAGGCCACATGCCATTGTAGGCAGTCCTGTCATACCAGTCCCTCCATAAACCTATCAAGCTCAGTCTTGCAGGGTTTTTGCCCCCACTGCTCCCCTTGGGAGATGGCTCCAGAATGTCTCCCCTCTGATGGTTAGAAACTTTTACGTAATTTCAAGCCTAAACTTGTTGATGGCTAGTTTATATCCCATTTGTTCTCGTGTCCACACTGGTGCTTAACTTTAAGTCCTCTCCCACCCTGGTATTTATACCTCTGATGTATTTATAGAGAGCAATCATATCTCCCTTCAGCCTTCCTTTGGTTAGGCTAAACAAGCCAAGCTCTTTGAGTCTCCCCTCATAAAGTAGGTTTTCCATTCCTTAGATAATCCGAGTAGCCCTTCTCTGCATCTGTTCCAGTTTGAATTCATCCTTCTTAAACACGGGCAACCAGAACTGCAAACAGTATTCCAGGTGAGGTATCACCTGTGCCTTATATAATGGTACTAACATTTCCCTGTCTCCACAGGAAATACTTCACCTGATGGATCATAGGACTGCATTAGTCTTTTTCACAGCCACATCACATTGACAGCTCATAGTCATCCTGTGATCAACCAATACACACGTCTTTCTCCTCCTCTGTCACTTCCAACTGACATAAGTCCCTAGCTTATAGCAAAAATTCTTCTTGTTAGTCTCTAAACTCATGACCTTGCACTTTGTATTATTAAATTTCATCTAATTTCTATTACTCGAGTTTACAAGGTCATCCAGATCTTGTACGATATTACAGTTCTCCCCCCTATTCATAGTATCTCCCACCTTTATGTCATCCACAAATTTTATTAGCTCACTTTTTGTGCCAAAGTCAGTAATAAAAAATGTTAAATAAGATTGGTCCCAAGACCGCTCCCTGAGGAACTCCACTACTCCCTGAGGAACCTCCCTCCAGCCTGACAGTTCACCTTTCAGTATGACCCAATGTAGTCTCCCCTTTAACCAGTTCCTTATCCACCTTTCAAGTCTCATATTAACCCCCATCTTCTCCAATTTAGTAATTTCTCATGTGGAACTGTATTGAATGCCTTAGTGAAATCCAGGGAGATAAAATTTGCATTTCTATTGTCTAAAAAAAAAACCCAGGTATCTTCTCAAAGAAGATCAGGTTGCTCTGGCATTATCTACTTTTTGTAAAACCATGTTGTATTTATCGTTCACCTTCATGTCCTTAACTACTTTCTCTTTCAAAATTTGTTCCAAGACCTTGAATACAACTGAGGTCAAACTAACAGGCCTGTAGTTTCCTAGATCACATTTTTCCCCCCTTCTTAAAAATAGGATCTATATTAGCAATTCTCCAGACATAGGGAACAACTACCAAGTTTACAGATTCATTAAAATCTGTGCTATTGGACTTGCAATTTCATGTGCCAGTTCCTTTAATATTCTTGGATGGAGATTATCCAGACCCCCCGAGTTAGCCCCATTAAGCTATTTGAGTTTGACTTCCACCTCAGATGTGTAATTTCTACCTCCATATCCTCATTGCGATTAGCCACCCTGCCACTACTCCAAGCTCTTCATTTGCCTCATTAAAAACGGAGGCAAAATATTTGGACCATGCCTAGATAATCTTTCATCTCCACCCCATCCTCAGCAGTCCCACTTCTTCTTCCCATACTTATATGGCTATAAACCTTTTACTATTAGTTTTAATTTCCTTAGCAAAGTCCAACTCTGCTGGACTTTGGGCAGGTCTCACTTTATCCCTACACTCTTTGACCTCCAAGAAGTAGCTTTCATTACTGATCCCTCCCAGCTTCCATTGCTTGTAGGTCTTCTGCTTTCTTTTAATCATCTGTTTGAAATACTCAACCAGCTTGGTCTGCAACCCTTCCCTACAAATTTTTCCCCTTGCTTGGGATGCAGGCTTCAGATAGTTTCTGCAGCTTTGGACTTAAGTAATTCAAAGCCTCCTCCACATTCAGATCTTTCAGTGCTTCAGTCCAGTTTACTTCCCTAACAAATTCCCTTCTTTTGAAATCAGGGACCCTTACTGCAGATCTATTTTTGTTTATCCTTCCATTTAGTTTAAATTGAATTAGCACATGATCACTCAAAACAAGGTTGTCCTCTATCAATTCTTATATGAGGTCCTCACTACTCACCAATACCAAATCTAAAATGGCATCACCTTTTGTTGAAAATCAAAAGGGAACTTTCTTTATATTTTTGTGGATTGAGCTAACAGGACAGTAGCCAGTCTGGAACTGGGAGACCCATCAAAGTCAGATAACATTACAGACCAAATGAAAACTTGTGCTAGATCTAGAAGCATGCCTTTACCTGGGTACTCTGTTTTATGGGAGGCTCTGTCCTTTGTGTATCTTCAGAAATTAATTTGACTAAATAAGTGGCTGTTAACTATATATGTTAAACATTAAATCCTTTAAAGGTTTTTCTTCCTAACAGATTTGGATGGCAGCTATACAGGGCAGAGTAGTGTACTTGGTAAACACTTAAATGCTGTTTTAAAATGGTGTTAGAAAAATCCATTCATTTTCTTTCCTTCTGGTGCTGGCTTGGCTTCTATTCTGGTACCATCGGCTGTGTGTTGATGCTATATACTCGTACGTGACTAGTCATAATCTGATACAAGGCTCCAATAGGAGCAAAAGACGCAGCGCCAGCTTTTAAAATGCTGGCTCTGTTATGTACGGCATAAGGATCTTTTTTCTCCCCTTTCTTTAACTTGTTTCCATGTTGTCCTGTGGATGCCTCAGTACCTGGCGATGCAGCTTTGGTGATCCACACACAACAGACTCTCCTTTAGATTTTGGACTAACCTTTTTGGTAAAAGCTACTTGAGCAAATATATTTCTAGGTGGTAGCATGTTTGAGGTGTAGATGAAAGCAGCCACTCTCTCTTCGTTTATTACAAGCTGCATGGTGTACCTAGTGCAGATACCACCTGTGGCCCCTTCGGCACGCTTCTGCTTATTTCCGTAAAATGATACGTTAGTGACACTGTTTCCTGCTCTGTGCTAAACTAAGCTGTTACATGCAGCCAGAGAACCTGATTTTGAGAGATGCTGATTTCAGTGGAAGTCTCAGGATCTGGCTTAACACTTATCAACTGAAAGAGATGGAGTTAAATCTGGATGATTAGCCCTCAGTGTTCAGTGACTCAAAAGCAAATTATATCCATTCTATTTAAGATTCAGCTGTGTGATCTCGTACTATAGAACATCTTTAACATTCTTAAAACTAGGGGGATGTTAGTCTTCGATGTCCACTACACAGCTAATAGCTTGCTACATGTTCAATAGGGAGTGCCTATGCTTACCCTGATTGTGACTCAGTGATTTATTTTTTAGCATAGAATATCCATCTCCTCCCTGCTGCAGAAAAGAAGGAAGAATCACTTTGTATGTTTCATCCATTTGGAGTGGTACATAGGCTGGTACTCTACAGGCTGTGCAAAGAACTTCTATACTGACAACTCTGCTTCCTGGTGGTCTGGAAAGATCGTAGACCATGTGAATGCCTAGGAGAAAACACATTTTTAGACATCACTTTAAATAGCCCCAATGGAGCACCTCAGATCCATAAAATCGTTAAACTGACTACACTTCCGCATGTGAGAATTAGGCCTGACTTTTGAAAGAGAACATTCTTATTGTAAATAGCTTCCTGCCCTGTCCCCCTCTTACACACAAATCAGGTCTTACTCTTTACTCCAGAAAATTCATGGTTACTGGAACAGTGAGAACAGAGGGAGCATCCCAGCTCAAGCTCCCTACCCTTTTTCTTTTCCCGGTTCCCTCCTGGCTGCTGACACACACAAACAGTTCATTGGTGAGATTATGATATGGGAGGTCAGACACCTCCCCTCCTCACCTTGTTCCTAGTCTGTCTCCTTGTCATGCATTTGTTTACATACTATTATCTTCCTGGTTGAAATGAGCTCGTATGAAGACACATGCTGACAACTATGCCAACACTATGGTTATTACAGATAATGGCTATCTTCTTCATTCTTTTTGTACCGTAGCTACAAACTCAAATTGATCTAGGCTCTATGGACTTCTTGGCCTCATTGTACACTATGTATGGAAGTTTAAGTAGTGATGGTGTAACTCCGGCCACAACTCATTAATACAGTACTAAAATGCAGAGCCATACAATGAAACCTACCAACCATGCAATTACATTAAGGTGTGTCTTTTAATATGAGGGCAGCAGCATGAGTGAGCAGTAGAGCTAGCATTAAAGGAAGTACAAATAGGTCAAGATGATCGCCGATCTAGTACAGGAAACAATTCCCTTCAAAAGGATTAGTAATCCAATCAATATAGTTATTAGGGTACCTCACAGTCAGATCATAGCACAGTGACACTGTGACAAACTGACGAGAGAAAGGACAGTTGAGGTAATCCACTGGACTGATTTAGCGCAGTTTGTTTACCAAAGGACTGAAAACAGGAAATAGGAGTCTGCAGGGAATCCAGACAGAATTTTAAGCAGAATGTCATTTTACCCTCCTTAGAGGCAGGCACCCTAATTAGTCAAAAGTGCCAGTCAAGCCATTGCTATAACAAACAGATTATTGAAATAAACGTGAGTACCCTACCCACTGCTCTGGAACTGCTACAGCACAAGATGTATTACAGAATCTGGGGCAGATGCTCCCACGTCTCCTCAGGATAGTTAAGAATGTTCTTATTTGAACAGACATGAATGAGATGTTTCTTATCTGGACATTCTCTTCCTGTTAGCAGTTTCTATCCTCATTTATTACTAACGGGTTAATGCCCCCCATCTATGGTATTTGGAGGTGGTCAAGTGTTGTTGCTGAAGGCTCTAGAACTAAGCCCTGCCCTTCAGATCAGGCCACTTGAAGAGTTTTCCAAAGCTAGAGAAATGCTCCAACAACCTATTATTAGCATTAAGAGAATAACTTGATATAGTGTATTAATTAACGTTAAGACAATATATGTCTAAGTCACCCTTCAGAGAAAATTTTCAATTTTGTATTCTGGTCATTTACCAGATTATCAAGCCAGGCTGAATTCAGAGAAAAGTTGTTAACAGAAAAAATTATCTGGTAAGAAGTTTCTTATTCTGTTTCACAGCTTCTGTCCTCATTCATCATTAATGGGAAGTAGTAAGTAGTAAATCCTAGAAGTGGGGGGAGGGAATCATAGGGTTAGAAGGGACCACAAGGGTCATCTAGTCTAACCCCCAATTTTAGGAATAATTAAAAAACTCTGCTCATCCTTATTACATAGAATAATAGGCAGGGATGGATGCTCTTACTATATAAAGCAAGAGATTTGTAAGCTAACGAGTTACATGGGAATCAACCTAGTAGCACCTTCCTATCAAAGGATGCCGCGGTCGAGGAATGGAAACTTACTTTGCACGTCTTCCTCAGATAAGGCTCAGACATGTATTCCCCAGTGCCCACAGGAACTTCTGGGAATAGTTTCCCAGACGCTCAGCATGCTAACTGGTGCAGAATTTAATGTCTTGCCTGTGGCAAACTTGAGGCCCTAAGGCCCTGGCTTTTTGGACGGCCAAAATGATGGCACTATCTCCCGGAAATTGTGGAAAGAACTTACCTTGAATAGAAAAGGTTCTGGAGTTCTAAGAATAACCTTTTCATGACAACATCAGTGTGGTTCTTGTATAGATTGAGCAACAAATTCCAAAGCTTGCCTTTCAGAGGTAATGGCAATTATTAAAACCAGCCACAGGACTAGTCTAATGTGTCACTGACTCATTTTGGCATCTGATGATACTCAAATGGAGAGTCCAGTGAGCCTACCTACAGAATGCCACTAGGGCTGGTACCTGTTTTTATGGTGCTTGGGCTGTAGGACTCCAGCCTATCCTCCTGAAGAAACCCTAATGTAGCTCAGATCACCAGGACTTTGTAACTATTTTAATGTGTACCACAATAGCATCCAGAGGTTAGGACCCCGATGTGCTGGGCACTGCACAAAGAGGCAGTTTCTGCTGTTTCCCCTTGCATTAGAAACATACATTTGACCAGATCAATACATGAGACTTCCTGGCTGAGTTCTGTCAAGATACCAAACTGTAATGGAGAATCCATGCTGAACTACACTTTTTTCTTCTGATGCCCAGGCTGTTAATTGTAAGTGTTCCTGGTCTGAATGAAGGAATCTCTGCTTCAAGAGATTTGGTCTCTTCATCAGGTACAATGTGGGGTCCTTGACTATCTAGCAAGTCCTAAGTGCCTTCTGGGCCAATGGAGACCTTCAGCTCTCCCTTTAGCTTTATGTAAGCTGTCTTGAAAGACAGCAGATTGCTTTCTAACCAGGACATTATTTCCATTCCCACAGAGAAACTTTGAGTTCTGGTTACTCCCTGGTTTTGGAAGGGATACAATCAATCATAAGACACTACCTTCCATTCAAGGTTAAGAGACTTCTCCGTGAATGCCTGCTAGGTGGTCTCTTACATCTTCTACTGGTGCAGCTGGACTAGCCACTGTCACACTGTCATAGACAATAATGGACTTAATGGACTATTGGTCCAATTCCATATGACCATGTTTGTGGTTTTTAGTTTTTTGTCCAGACAGATTCTGACAGTGCTATCAAAGTGAACTAAAGGGATGTGTACTCTGTGATTTTGGAAGTCTGTCTTCCAAATATGCTCCCCGCTCAGGCTTGCTTCCAGAGTGAGTATGCAAGGTCTAGAGTGAAAATTGGGTAGACTCTCAGCATGTTGCTTGCACCCATCTGCGCACAAAGGGGCCTTCAGATGTGATCTCAGAATGACACCTCGTTTTCCACTGCATCAATAGCATGTTTCAAGGTCCTCAAAGAATTTCTTCAGGCACATTTTCAGAAACCTACTCAGGGGATGGAGCTGATGCACGATACCAGCAATCCTACTCATTGGAGATAACTGGCTACTGATGACCCCCTCAGGATGTGACTGATGCAAAGTTTTGGATCTTTGCAAATCTTTACCATTATGGTAAAATTACAGCCAGGGCCATGTCTGTTTTGACATCTGGGTGAGCAATTTTCTGCATTGGGATCAAAAGCTCTTCTTGATTTTGAAGGACTTGTAGCTATGAATCCTTTCCAGCAGCTTTCCAGTTATGACTGAGTCTGTGTAAGGTGATGAGTCATCCCTGAACCAGAGCCTGATTAAACCACATGCGTAGATGACTCATTCCTGTGCTAGTTTCCAGCCAAGCTACATGCCTGGAGTTGGTTTGGTGACTCTCAGGACAGCCTCACAAGAGAAACAGCAACTCAGTCCGCTCACCATCACTTCATGAGTTGGAACTCTTCTCTACCTGATAGCGGAAACAGAATCCACAAGCCTTAGTCTGCTCCAGCCTTGTTCCTCATCCTGTCCCTGCCTTGCTCTTACTCTGGCCTTGTTCCAACACTGTTCTGGACTCCTGATCCTGGCTCTGTCCCCCTGGCTCCAACCACTAGGCTGCCACAGCTCAGACTATCAGAAACTGTGATGGGGATGGTCAGGCCTAGTGGTCAATTTCCCTGCACAGGGTACTGACTGGTATGCTATCTATGCAGGGGTATAGGATTAATGTGTGACCTGTGCTTTGCTGTGACTACTACCAGCCACTTAATACTCGGGATGCAGAGGATGAATCAAAAGGAAGAATCTTATGGTGGAACTGTAAGCTCTTGTACACAAATGCTTTTTTCCCCCCATCATGCTGAGGATTCTGTTGGTTTGGAAGAAAACCTACCTAGGTTTCCTTGGAAGTTTCTGTTCGTACTATAAATATGAAATTGAAGAATGAGTCAGCTTAAGTGTTGTTAAGGAAATATATGTGTGTTGCAAAGAAAGGCCCTGACTCACAAGCAGAAGGGGGGCCTTGAAAACCATGAGTGATAAGGCCAGAAGGAATGAAGTAGATAGGATATTTGGCTCAAAGAATAACTGAGATAAGGGAATGCTTCTAAAAAGAAGGCCTCTGGCTGATAAGGGTGACTGCAGGTGGTTTTAAATAAGACAGGGAATCTGTCTAAAAAGGAACCAACATAAACATTCCCACCCCACAGACCAGCGTTATTGTAAAAGTAGAGCCTATCTGAAGCTAGGTACAATGGAAGACTTTTGGCCAGAAAGGCCTTGGGAAGAATGGTGGTTGTAAATCTTATCTGAATTAAGACTGGAACTAAGAAGGAATGGTCTCAAATTGGTTTTTTAGCTGAAGTCAGTAACTGGCAATGACATCACTTGTTTGTTAAAGGGTATAAAAAGAGTTTTGAATTTGCGGGTTCTTTGTCAGACCCTACCTGATCTGCCCGAATGAGATGGCTTTACCTAGGCCTGGCTTACTTGTAAGTATAATGATCATGTCCATGAATACTTTGTTACTGTACTGAGTGTAGTGACTTTATTTTCAGGCTGTTAGGCATGTTCAGAGCAATTGTATAAAATACCATTTGGCCTTTGGACTTAATATAGGAATTTATGGTTAACATTTGGTTTTAATAAGGAGTCAACATTTGGATCTTATGATGTACTAGGGAGGTATCCATGAGAAACTGTATCTAATATGGCATTTTACTAAATTAATGAGTTCCTTGCTAGCCACTAGCATCCTGTACTGAAAAAGTCTTGCAGGGTATTTGTTTATTGAGGGTGAAGGGAGGTTCTTTGGTGATGTGTGCGTGGTACTTGCCCTGGACGTTAGAGGCGGGAGGTAGCTTGGTATCTGTCCTGGTCTGGAGGATCACACCACCAAGGAAGGCTACTGGTACACATCTTGATTGTGGGAATAGCTTGCTAAGGGGAGCTTGAAAGGCTGCCTGCATTGCTCCTCCAGCCTCGCTAGCAGCACCCAAGTAAGTAGGAGCAGTCTAGTACCATTCGGGTCTTCACTCAGATCTTGCCCATTACACCACTGTGTAGACAGGACAAGGTTAGGATTTCTAACATTCACTAATATGATGCACATTATTTGGTCCGTGTGGACCCTGCTGGTGCACACGAGAAGTGCCCTAGTGTGCTTTAACTTAGTGCTGTTAACACACACTAGGGAACTCTTCATGAGCACTAATGGTGTATGTGGACTAGTTAATGTGCAGCACATTAGTGCATGTTAGACATCCCATGCCTGTGGTGCCCATTCCCCCACCGTGCAGTCAGGCAATCAGTCAGGATCATTTTGAACATGGGAAGGGATCTCACACTTACACCTCCGTAACCCCATGATGGTGCAGCGTGGTTGGGAGTGGAATCCTTATCTCTTCTGGTCAGACTGCCTGAAGTACTTCTAAGGCTTTAATGTGGAGACAGTCATGGGGAGGAGGGTGGGGAGTGAGAGACTCTTTCCTACTTTCCAGTTTCCAAGCCATTTTTGGGCAGTTCAAGGGTTTATAGCTAGGGTGACCAGATGTCCTGATTTTATAGGGACAGTCCCGATATTTGGGGCTTTGTCTTATATAGGCACCTATTACCCCCGACCCGATTTTTCACATTTGCTATCTGGTCACCATATTTATGGCTGATGATCAGAAGGCACAATTCCATTCTGCTGCTGCGTGAAATCTGAGTCCCTGTCCCTGGCAGAGTGATGGTTGTGGGTGGAAGGCCAGACAACCACAATTCCTGAGGCAGGACTGCACTGGAAGGATGGGCTCCTCTGCTAGCCCAGACATGCTGTAGGGTGGGGGAAGAGGTGGTGAGCATGATACAGAGCACTGCAAGAGCCTCTGTGTAGCAGAAAAGCCCCAGCAGACACTGCCTTGGGGAAGGCAAAGGAAGAGTTTAACTCCTGTTTGCAGCCATTGTTCACTGACAATATTAACTGCTGCGCTGAAAAGGTGATGCTTGCTTTGCCTTTTTGGGACCCATGAGGAATTTGCTAGACTTACTTTTGAACATCATAAGAATCCCTCAATTCACAGGGAGAAGCAGGAGAGCTTATAGGAGCCTTTTTTCTTTCCCTCAGGGAGAAGAGACCCCACTTCAGTGGCTGGGGGTCAGGGAGGGACTTTAGCTCCTTTCAGGGGGGTTTCTCCCTCTGGCCCAGGTCCGTTGAGCAACCTACCTCCTGAGCTGGCTGGGTAGCATCCTTCTCTCTCCCCAGATGCTCAGGGCTTTTCTGCAATGGAGTCACGGCTCCTTGGGGCAGGGTGGGGACCCGATCTGCTGGTCTGACTCTGAGCTCTGTATCTGGCAGCGCGGGGCTCAGCTGGTTGGGAACAGGCAGGGCACAATTTGCCCTCAGTAGAGCATCTAAGTCGGGGTGGGCAACCTTTTTGGCCCAAGGGCCACATCGGCGTTGTGACACTGTATGGAGGCCTGGGTAGGGAAGGCTGTGCCTCCCCAAACAGTCTGGTCCCTGCCCCCTATTTGCCCCCGTCCCCTGACTGCCCCCCTCCGAACCTCCAACCCATCCAACGCCACCCCTGCTCCTTGTCCCCTGACTGCCCCCTCCAGGGACCCCCGCCCCTAACCGCCCCCCCCGGGACCCCACCCCATATGCTCCCTGTCCCCTGACTGCCCCAACCCCTATCCACACCCCCGCCCCTCACCGCTCCCTGGGACCTCACCCCCATCCAACTCCCCTGCTCCCTGTCCCCTGACTGCCCCCCAGAACCCCCTGTCCCTTATCCAACCCCCCCACTCCCCGTCCCCTTACCATGCCGCTCAGAGTGGCAGGAACTCGCAACCACGCTGCTGCGCTACCCGGCAGGAGCAGCAGGCCGGAGCGTGTGAGATGAGACTGCGGGGGAGGAGGGACAGCAGGGGAGGGGCCGGGGCTAGCCTCTCCGACCAGGAGCTCAAGGGCTGGGCGGGATGGTTCCGCAGGCCAGATGTGGCCCACGCTGATCTAAGTGCTGCCTCACACAGGGAACATCACTTAGTTTTAGCCAGGGACTGAGAGGGCAGAGGAGTCCTGCAGAGAAGCACTGGAACAACAGGTGCATGTGGTTGAAGCCACCATGCTGCTATTTACCTGATCCAGGGGAAGAGGGGGAAGACTGATGTTGCAGCCGCACAACAATGAATACAAAATAAAAAATTTAAAACTCGATAAGTTTATGGAGGAGATGGTATGATGGGATAACATGGTTTTGATAATTAAATATTCATGGTAAATAAGCCTAATGGCCTGTGATGGGATGTTAGATGGGGTGGGATCTGAGTTACCCAGGAAAGAATTTTCTGTAGCATCTGGCTGGTGAATCTTGCCCATATGCTTAGGGTTTAGCTGATCGCCATATTTGGGGTCAGGAAGGAATTTTCCTCCAGGGCAGATTGGCAGAGACCCTGGAGGTTTTGCACCTTCATCTGTAGCATGGGGCACAGGTCACTTGCTGGAGGATTCTCTGCTCCTTGAAGTCTTTAAACCACAATTTGAGGACTTCAATAGCTCAGACATAGGTGAGGTTTTTCGCAGGAGTGGGTGGGTGAGATTCTGTGGCCTGCGTTGTGCAGGAGGTCAAACTAGATGCTCACAATGGTCCCTTCTGACCTTAGTATCTATGAAAAAAAAAAACCAAACCAAAATGGTGGGGGAAATTGAACTGCCAACTTGGTCCACTCCCGGAGGCAAAAAATCTGGTAGCCTGAACAAAGGGGGAGAAGTAGCAAAGAGTCCTGTGGCACCTTATAGACTAACAGATGTATTGAAGCATAAGCTTTCGTGGGTGAATACCCACTTCGTCAGATGCATGGGGGAGAAGTCAGTCCTGTAGTCTCCAGCAACAACACTGACCTGCCTCTAGATTTCATTAGTGATGAAGGAGGAGAGAAGCTGTGCAACAGAATGGTGCATAGAACTAGCATAAATGATAAAGGTATTTTAAATTTTATTTCATTTCCATTTGGGGCAGTGCAGCTGGTTCCCCAGAGGTATAAATGCCAATACGGGCAGCATGAAGTATGGCTATACTGGAAAGAGAATAATAATAATTAATAAAAAAAGAGAGTAACTAACCCCCAACCTGCAGCAGCTCCCCAGTTCCTTGTCCATGTCTGCGCACACTGTGCTCAAATGCTTCTTTGAGAGTGGAGCCTTTTAACTCCATCAGATCAAAAGTACCTCCAAACGGCAGCACAGCAAGCAGGTCCTCCATCGTAATAGTACCTTGGATAGAACAACATTTTATGTAAACAAATGTTCTTCATAATAAAGCACCTTACATATCTTGTTTAAGATCACTTAATAGTGTGCTACATAACCTATAAAGCCGTGTATCATTTGAAGCAGTGTCATTTAATAGTACAGCACTATAGACTCAATCTTTTGATCTGTGTCTCAGTTTTCCAAACTGGCCAGCTAGACATATCTAAGGATTTTCTACCTCTGTTTATGTTGTGATGCACATAACCCACCTGTACTGCAGCTTCACTAGTGGAAATGGGAGCAAGGTGACAACCTTTATGTGGTGCTTCTGCTACATATTAATAATGAACACAATGAATATTGTCAAAAGGCTACCAGACGTCAGTTTGTTGATCTCCTGGTATGGATTAGTAATGCAAAAATCTGTCAAGAGTCCTTGTCTGGGATAGAATCAGAAAACCATTGGACCAGCTTTACACGTGTACCTACTTAATGTAGGAGGTTGTCCCATGCTATGTATGACTATTTTCCAAAAGTTCTCAAGGAGAAGGACACAGACACTGTTGAGGACTTCCAGAACTTCCCAAAGATATGCCTGAAATATCACAAGCCTTTTTTGGATCAGGCTAAAGCCCTTAAAGCATCGCCATGCAATCCTGAGGAACACAGGAAAGATTTCTGGAACAATGCCAATGTCCCAAGCAATCACCTTACTGCCAACTCCACAAAAAGTACTTCCAGGCTTCAGCCTACCCTGGAAACAGTGCACAAATGACTCTGGACACCAGTCGCAAATGACGGACCACATTGTAAATGAGTACTTGCTTCAATGGTTTGCCAGCGACATCTCAGAATTTACACCACGCCACTTCCCACGCTACCTGCTGGCTCACTACTCTGAATTTGGTTATTTGAACGTTGTTAATCACCTCTCTTGCCATATGAAAAAAGGTAAGTGGAAAATGGCTACCTGTCAATCTGGGGACAAGAAAAACAGAAGTTCTTACAAAATTTAGCCAGTTTATCCAGTTGCTTTCAATTGCGATAGCAGTCCTACAGAATGAGTTATCCAACATTATTGTTCTTAGATTTTATAATATTAGACTGAATTTATGGCACCATAAGAGTATACAGAATTCACTTACCTGTGTGGCAGAACATAAGAGGTTTCTAACAGTCATAGCCTCCCTACAGAAGTTTAAAATAGGAAGTGAAGAATACCATCTCCACTTCTTCTGAGCATAATGACAAGCCATAGTGGTAAAAACATCAGTGACCAAACCCTGCTAGTGCTGTCACCAATGCCAGCATGGCTGCAACTGCATTACTGCTAGACTAACTGGGAGAAACTGAGAATAGCCTCAGTGCAGATGCAGCCTACGTGTCTAGGCCAGACTTACAAGAGGTAGTATGGCTGTAAGTTATTTCAGATTTTTATATGATCCAATTTTATCTGTTGGTGGAACTCTATTTTGATAATGCCTAAAATACTAAAATGGATTAACTCTATTGAGAGATTATTATTCATTATTCTATTGGTGCTTGCTGAATTAATTTGTTACTTCTGGGACTACACTGTGCGCCCTCAAGCATTGAAATATAGATATTAGTTGTTTCTGATTGTGTTTCAGAATCAGTTATGTATACAATGTGCTTAACTTTTATGCATGTTAGTGGTTCCAGTGAAACTACTGACATGAACTAAAAATTATAAGCATTGGCAGGATTAGGGCCATAGTCCTGAATCCAGAAAAACTGTTCTTTGTAATTAGTATAGTGCAGGATAGCAAAATATGTAAAAGTACAGGCAACAGTATAGAAAGCATCATTAAACAAGCTAACTTACCATTATTGTTGCGTTCATCAATGGGTGACCGTATCCCACCACCATTCATGATGCACATTGAAACATGATTCCATGTATTTTCATCTCGATGTTTGAGATTATTGTAAATCTGTAACATTAGCATAAAATATTTTTAACCACTTTTTAATCTTTGCTTAATCTATATGTAGGAATTTTACAAGTTACAAAATCTGAGTTTCTGGGAGCTTTTTACAGGTTGGTAGGCCTGTATTTCTCCCTAGCAGTTAGGGAGAAAAATCAATCAATTGTGCCATTTACAGTTATCTTAAAGAACAAACTTTTAATAATACTGCATCCAGTTTTATTAATTATTATTTTTACAAACAAATCAAGTTTAAAAATAAGCCCCTCTGTCTTTTCTCCCTGCAATCTCTGGTATTCTTTGAAAACCAGAGTGTGACATTATAGGAGATAGAAACCTAAATTGCACCCTCTAAAGCCAAAACTAAATGAGGGAAGGGATGATTAGTAGACAGTGTCATAAAGGAGAAGTAAAGGGTGATGTGTTATTTCAGAAAATTTTGAAATACAGAGCAATAATTTATACAAGGATTAGGCAATGTCAGACCTTAAATATAGCTGCTCATTAAAACCTTGAAGGGGAATAATTAGAAAATCTAAACACATAAATCAGTCTAATGATGTGCCTTCAAGATTATTAAGGGACCTGACAGAGCAACTTACTGTATCACTAGCATTTAATATTTTGAAACAGCCTTAAAAATCCTGGGAAGGTAGAGAACTAGAAGATTGAAGGAAAGCAAATGGAGTGCAGATTTTTCCAAAAAAGTAAAGCACAATCTATATACCTGTTGCTCAGAGGACCAAATTAGACCCTGACTTAAGTCAGAATGGTTGCACGAGATCCTCCTGCATTTATCTCTAGTAAAGTAATGGAAAACACACACAGCAAGAGAATCAAAAGACTGCTATAGAATAATGAGGTAATAATCAGCCTGATTTAAGAATAAACATTACCAGACTAATCTAGTATCTTTGTCAGGTAAATTACAAACAGTGACTGAAGGGAAGAGAAAGCAGCGATCACTGTACTGGAATTGCCTTAGTTCTTCAGCAAATTTTCAGCATAAAAACTTGTTTATGAATCAGAAATTGGCCTTCTGTGAATATTGGGCACCATCCACAATACTAATAATCAAAGCAAAATTTGATTAAAAATTCAAATGACTATTCCCAGAGAGTTTGCAGTATCCACACAACTTTGTGCAACAAGTGCCAGGGATAAATGAACAATTTCTGATCTGTTCTCTTTTTTGCTCTATTGAGAACAGCCCTGGCCCCACATAAGGAGTTTCATCCTGAAACTTGCATAGCAGTGAGTTCCTGAGAGCTATTCATTGACTTTAATGGGTATTGTGGGAGTTTTGAGACTCTCAGGATCAAAGTCCAAAAGGGAGAACTAAGCACATTCCAGACCTATCCAGGAAGTGGTAGATCTTCTATGTCAAACACTTCTAAAAGGAGTAACTGCTGCCACAGAATTCTATGAACTCCGCTAGGCATCTCACTACTGCCAGTCTTTAACATGAAAGCAATACAAAACCCTAAGAATCATAGAACTCTCTAGAGTCCAGTAAAGTTGAATTGTCCCAAAGCCCTCAAATACTAATTCAGATTAAATTATAGTCTGTGGTTTCTTACCATGGCATCACAAATCAAATTTCCCATGTTGCATTCTTGGAAACGGCATGCCTGACTTGTACCATTTAGGTAAACTATTGTTTTTCCTATCACATGGGCAGAAAAATTATTTAGCTGTATCTTCCACTTGTCAACTTCTTCTCTCAAGACTCTATCTAAAATAGAAGCATAGAATGAGGTTAAAATGGTTACTAACCTTTTGTAACTGTTGTTCTTCGAGATGTGTTGCTCATGTTCATTCCATGCTAGGTGTGTGTGCACAGTTACTGGAGGTTTTTCCACTCAGTGGTATCCGTTGGGCCGGCACTAGCGCCCTCAGGAGTCATGCGCATATGCATTGGTAAAAGGGGCACCCCCTGACCCCGCACCTTTCAGTTCCTTCTTGCTGATAACTCTGACAGAGGGGCAGGAGGGTGGGTCATGGAATGGACATGAGCAACACATCTTGAAGAACAGTTACAAAAGGTTAGTAACAGTTTTTAATTCAAGTGCTTATTCATGTCTATTACGTGAGTCAACTACCATAAGCAGTACCCCTGGAGGTGGGCTTGGAGTTCATGGACATGCTGACTGCAACACTGCTCTCCCAAAACCGGCACATTGTAGGCCTGCTGGGTGATGGCGTAGTGAGAAGTGAAGGTCTGAACACACAACCAGGTCGCAGCTCTGCAAATGTCCTGGATAAGTACCTGTGCAAGGAATCCTGCCAACAAAGCCTGGGCTCTTGTGGAAGGAGCAGTCACTGTGCCTGGAGGTAGAACTTTTGCCTGCTCGTAACAAGCTCAGATACAGGCAGTTATCCAGGATGAGATTCTTTAGAATGACATGGATACCCCTCTCAGTCTTTCCACGACTGCTACAAAGAGTTGGATGGACTTGCAGAAGGACTTAATTCTCTCAATATAAAAGGCGAGGGACCACCTTACATCCAACGTATGAAGGCACCGTTCCTCTGTGGGTCTTGTGAGGTTTTGGGAAGACGACGTAGAAAAATGTCCTAGTTGTTCTGGAATTGTAACACCACTTTTGGTAGGAAGGGTGGATGGGGGCAAGGCTGGACCTTGTCCTTGGACAACACTGTTTAAGGGGATTCTGACATCACAGCTTTGATCTCAGAGACCTTTCTGGCTGAGGTAATTGCCACCAAGGTGGTGACCTATCACGAGGAGAGGAGCAGTAGAGAGCATGATGCTAATGATTCAAAGGGTGGCCCTATGAGCCTTGACAGGACCAGGTTTAGGTCCGCAGGGGTAACTTGAGGGTAGAGTGTTTCCAGCCCCATGAGAAATCGAGCCATCATCTTGTGGGAGAACACCATTCTGCCATTCACTACGGAGGGTGGAAGGCAGAGATGGCTGCCAGGTGAACCTTAATATATGAGAGAGAGACTGATGTTTTATGTGTAGCAGATAGTCTATGGTTGACTGCAGAGAAGATTGGGGTGGAGAGAGGTTCAGCTCAGAGGCCCAACAAGTGAAACGTTTCCACTTGCCTTGTCCTGTTTGATTTTCAGGAGGACCTTGTGAACCCATAGAATTGGTGGGAAGGCATACAGTAGGTGGTCTACACCTGAGAGCTGGAAAGCATCGGAAAGGTAGCCAATGCTGTGCCCATTCAGTGAGGAGAACTGATGGCGTTTCCTGTTCTGCCTTGTGGCGAACAGGTCCTCCAGGGGAGGCCCCCACCCTGAAAGATGACACTGACAACTTCCAGGTAAAAAGACCACTCGTGGTGAGAAGAAAGTATCTGCTGAGGTGATCTGCCACGGCGTTTTGGGCTCCTGGGAGATGTGATGCCTCAAGGTGAATGGCGTGTTTCATGCAAAAGTCCCATAGCTGGAGGGCCTCCTGGCACAGTGCTGAAGGCACAGTGCTCCTCCCTGCTTGCTGATGGACAACACTGCATCAGTGTTGTCCATCAGGACCTGCACCACGCTGCCTGAGATCTGGGGAAGCCAAGCATACCTGACATTTATATGCAGGGCAAGTTCCTCCTGGGACCAGAGGCCTTGAGTCCTGAGACTGGCAAGGTGGGCTCCTCACCCCAGGTCTGATGCATCTCAGACTAGAGTAATGGATGTTTGAGGGGCAGCAAAGGGTACGCCTACCATTACTGATCCTGGGTCTCTCCACCAGGTCAACAAAGCGATGACTGGGGGGTGGAATCATGAGTGTTGAGTCTAGGTGATGTCTTCTCGGGGAGTAGACTGACGCCAGCCACATCTGGAGGGGTCTGAGGCATATCCTTGGGTACTGTACCACATAGGTACATGCCGTCATGCGTCCCAATAGTTTGAGGCAGACATGAGCGGTTGTTACTGGGAGGGTCGTGACATTGGAGATCCGGTCTGACATAGCTCAGAATCTGGCTCTGGTAGGTAGGCCTTGGTCTGGGTGAAATTGAGCACTGCCATGATGAATTCTATTCTCTGAATCAGGACCAGAGTTGACTTCCACTCGTTTATCAACAGACCCAGGGCCTGGTAGGTGGCCCATACTGTACAGATGCTGTGCTGGACCTGAGCTTACAAGTGACTCTTGATCAGCCAATTGTCTAGGTACCGGTAGACTTGCATGCCTCAACATCTGAGAGAGGCTGCTACCACTGCCATACACTTCGTGAAGACTCGTGGGGTTGCCAACGGGCCACAGGGAAGCACAGTGTATTGGTAATGGCACTGACCCACTACAAACCTGAGAAATCTCCTGTGACCATGGAAAATTGAGATGTGGAAATAAGTGTCCTTTAAATCGAGGGCAGCGTACCAGTCTGGATCCAGGGAGGGAATGAAGAGGCTAGGGAGACCACGCGGAACCTCAGTTTGAGATATTTGTTGAGGTGACACAGGTCCAGGATGGGCCATAGACCGCCCCCTTGGGCTTCGGGATTAGGAAATATCGGGAGTAAAACCCCTTCCATTCTCAAGTATTGAGGAGCCTGCTCTATGGCCCCTACACATAAAAAGGCTTGCACCTCCTGGACAAGAAGCTGCTCCTGAGAAAGGTCACTGAAGAGGGGTGGGGGGAGCGGTGGAAGAAAACTGGAGGGTGAAACCAGCTGTTATAGGGCTGAGCACCCAACGGTCTGATGCTATATATGACCACACTAGGCTGAAGGGTGAAAGGAGGCCAAAAACAAAATGGGGGATTGATCTGGTGTCGGTATACCATCCTCAGGCGTACCTTCAAAAGGCCTGCCTGGCCCTGCTGGGATAACTATGCAAGCCCGGCAGAGGCAGAGGTAGAAGGTAGGGGTTGGCGTTGCTTATAACCCTTCTTTTTTTTTGTAGGGGTCTTGGAGGTGCCATGAACCTGGGAGGCTGCTGGGGCCTAAAATGCTTCCTGGAGGCAGGATACGTGTAAAGGCCCAAGGAGCGAAGGGTGGCCCTTGAGGCCATGAAGCTTGGAATTCGTCTGTTCAGAGAACAGGGACGTACCCTCAAAGGGGAGGTCCTGGACGGACTGCTCCACTTCGTGAGGGAAGCCTGATGAATGAAGCTATGAACAGCACCTCATGGTGACCGCTGACGCCATAGTCCTGGCTGCTGAGTCAGCCGCATCATGAGCCTCCTGGAGGGAGATCGTGGCCACTGCCTTGCTCTTCTCTAGGATGGCTGTGAACTCCTGCCTCAACTCCTGCGGCAGGCAATTCTTAAATTTGGACAATGAGTCCCACAGGTTAAAATTGTATCTTTCCAGCAGAGCCTGCTGCTTGGAGATACTCAACTGGAAGCTGCCCATCAAATAAACCTTACATCCCAACAGGCCTCTTGATGTCTGGGGGTAGCACTCAACTGCCCCATCTGTCCCACTCATTTGCCACCAACACTACCAGGGACCCCAGGGGAGGGGGAATTGAGTAAGGTACTCAATCCCACTGGCTTGGACATAGTATTTCTTCTCTGCCCTTTTTGAGGTGGGGAGCAGAGAAGGAGTCTGCCATAGTGCCCTGATGGGTCACATCACCACCTCATTAACGGGCAGGGCCACTCTGGAGGGAGTCGCTGCAGCCAAGATGTCAATTAGGCTGTGTACAGACTCCGTGAGCTCCTTGATGTCTAGTCCCAAGTTTGCAGTGACCCTTTTCAGGAGCTCTTGGTGGGCCCTGAAGTCATCTGGCAGGAGTGGATTACTAGGGCCTGCAACTGGCCCATCCAGGGATGACGAGGAAGAGGCCTGTACCGGAGGAGGGGCTTTCTCCTCTTCCTCCACCTCCACCGCATCCATTGGGGCCATTTCTTGGACATCAGCACCAGGATGAGTACCGGAGTCAAGGTTCAGTGCCGGACAGGAAAAAATGATAGCTTGCCTCTTGGACAACACCAAGTCTGAGTGGTGGGAAGGGGGCCCCAATACCAGGGGAACTTCCATGGATTCCAGTACTGCCACCCCAGGGGCCTGGTGGCCATGCACGAACTAGGGGGATGGTACCGAAGTCCAGTGTGTAGCCTGGGTACCAACAGGAATTAGGTGGAGCAAAGGATTCCTTTTCGGACTCTGAAGAGGATTCTTCCCTTGGAGATCCATGGCAGCGCAGTACGTGCTTCCAGGTGGTGCCAGGGAGCTGGCAACCATTGTATCGGGACCATGGAAGGTTTGCCCCTTGACAGCACAGCAGTGATCGGTGCCAGAAGCTCACTGCCCCTTGAGAACTTCCATCCCCAGCCCCCTTGGCTGGCAGGGGGCTTGAAGGGGTCAGCGGCATTGGAAGAGACATCAGGTCCTTTGCTGCATGGAAAGCCTCTGGGGTCGAAGGGGTCTACAGGTGTGTGGTCCCACGGCTGCTCCCAGGAGTCGGAGGCAGGTCCCAGACGAGACTTGGTGCTCTAGGCAGCAATCACCAGAGCCATCAGTGGCTCTGGGGAGGACGAGTGGCCCAGTGTGGGTCTCACTATGCTGGTCACTCCCTACTCATCCCTCTTGGGCACCGGAGAGTGCCCTCTCTCGGTGCACTGTTTCTTATGCTTCTTCCTTGGCACCGAGGATGGAGAATGGTAAGGGGGAGCGCTTCGCGTAGAAGATGAAGTGCTTGGCGCCAATTCAGAGTGGCTCGGCTCCAAGACTGGTCTGAGGGCTGCCTCCATGAATAAGGCTTTTAGACGGATATCCTTGTCCTTTTGTGTGCACGGTTTGAAGCACCTGCAGATCTGGCACTTCTCTTTAACATGAGATTCCCCGAGGCGCTTTAGACAGCTAGAGTGTGGGTCACTCACTGGCATCAGGATGCACACAGCTTGAAGCCCGGGGACTGGGGCATGCCCAACCCCTCGATGACAGGGACAACTGTTAACGGTATTACATAAACTAAACTATACACACTAAGTCCAATAACTATACAATATATGACAGAGAAGTCCAAACCACTTCTGGGAAACAAGCCTTGCAAGATGAAGAAGGATCATTCCAGGCAAGCATCATGGACAGTAAGAAGGAACTGAGAGGGCGTGGGGCCGGAGGCGCCCCTTATACTGGTGCATGTGCACGCAACTCCAGAGGGCACTAGAGCCGGCCCAATGGCTACCACGCAGGGAAAAATCTCTGGCAACTGTGCCCATGACGCACACATACCTAGCATGGAATGGACATGAGCGTCACGTCTCAAAGAACAAGTCTTCCATTAATTAGACCCCTACGTTCATACAAATTTTATGGAAAATTTGCTCCATAGTGATTCTAAAATATATTAACCTTTCCTTGCATGAGACCTCATTGAACAATATCAAAATTTCCTTTACATGAAATCCAATGATGAGTGAAATTACAGAGGATCCTAATTGTTAGAAGATTACAATATTCGTCATCATAAAACCTAGAAATAGGAGAAAATACAGTTAGGTGAGTGAATTGATCCCCTGCCACTGCAGGATTATTCCCTGTAGTACATTTACAATTACTTTTGCCCAGTCTTGTTTTAAACTGCCAGTGAATGGGACTTCTACCACGTCCTTTGGGAGACGGATAGACTCATTGCACAGTCCAGCCGAGGGTTGTTTTTTTTTTAAATATTCAAACTAAATTTTCTCTTACTTATGATCTCAGTTACTCCTAGTTATAGCAGCACTACCTTACAAATTTGTTTAAAACACTATTTGCATATTTCAACACTGAACAATCATACCAATAATCACCCAAATAACCATATAGGATTACTCAACTAGGAATTAATTTTATATGCATAGCTGTCCTATTAGTAGCAAATTGATGGTTTATTTTCAGAAACCAAACATAACTTGGATACAGCCATCATACAATTTCTCTGATGATTTTGTATTGTGTACATCATTTGGCATGTTACAAGGTTAATTTGCAAGCAACATATAAACATTAAGCACACTTCACCATGCAAATATCTAGTAGTCTGAATTATAACATTCACTGACATTGCAGAATTACTATAATGTTCAAGGCTTGGTTTAATAAAACTCATTAAATTTGTGAAAACCATGTGACTGGCAAAGCTGAAACACCCTGTCAATTTTGAAATGACCTATTCTTCTATTTATATGCTGGTAGTGCCTAAGAGCTCCAACCCACGATCAGGGCCCCACTGTAGAAGGCAACGAACAGATAAGCAACAAAGAATACACACCCAGAGAACTCGTAATCTGTACATCAGACAGGAAGCAACCACTAAACGAAACGAATAAACAGGGTGGCTGGGCTGGAAGTATGAGAGATCTATTTACAAAACAAACCATGGAAGGATTTTCCTCCTTCATAGTTTTATGATGTTTGATGAAAAACATGTTTTTTTTGTATATTACATTTGCACATCGATGCGCTTTGCCTGAATGTATTTAAAAGGTCATGAGCAACCCACATAAAACTACTTAGTTGTTTTTACAATTAGAGTGAACTGAAATGCTTAAGAAAAGTGCTGGCTTGATAACCTCAGAGATCAAAGCCCTTTCTTTGTCCACAAACCAAGTGCAGAGTTCCCCAAGAGTCCAGAGTTCCCCATCCTGCTCGAAACTCTGTTCTGAAGGAACCATCCTTATGGGATAAGATGTTAGTTTACTCTTCATGCCCATTTAAGCAATATTAAGATTAAATGTTTATAGAGTCTCCTAAAAATGCTAAATGTCATGGAAATATATCACCTGAATGTCATGAGGAAGCTATTAGTGATTTTACATAGACCCAAAAAAACCCGAACACCTGAAATGTGATAAACTGGAAACTTGTTTGATTGCTAAGAGGAGTCAGTGAAGAAAGCAGGTTATAGCATTATAATGTAGCCAGAACTTGATGCTTAAGATGACCAAATTAAGAGGAATGCTAAATTCTCCTGTAGCATTGTACTTTACTTTTAAAAAAAGCAATAAAGCTAAAAGTTTAGCTGGGTGATCTATAGGAACTCACATCTCTGTTTCACATACCTTCAGGAATACTGCTATTTAGCAGAATAGGGTTTCCAGATGTACTAATTACTTTTCCTTGATCATCAAATGTTACATTTAAATAACCAAGATATTTTCCAAAAGCATAGGCTTGTACCACTGGCACCTGCCTCCCATCATCTGACTCCACCAGGAATGGATAGTTGCCAGCTGGTATTTCACTGGAAGGTGGGGGGCCTGAAACAAAATAATCACACAAGTATTTTATCTTCAGAAAATTATCAGTAAGGACTTTCAAATATGTTTTTCTTCCTTAAAAGAATATATGCAATATTTAATATCTATTAAGTAATAATTTGGAAATAAAATAAGGTTCTTCAGGACTTGAGTGCAAGGGTGTATTTTCTCCTTGTAGAAGTGAAAAAGTTGAGTTGATTTTAACCTCTTACTTCGCTGTAAGATCTCTAACTCACAGCAATTAACTGAGAAAACTTTAAAAACGATGATTTTTCCATCATATATAAATTGTTGGATTTTTGCCTTCTGCTTTATTGATAACTTGGCTTCTCAGGTGACATTTTTCGGGAACCATGAAGCCCAAAAAGCATAAATTTAAGCAGGTGAGTCCTTCAAACCAAATTACTACGTCATCATATTATTCCTTGATGAGATGGACTTTGTACTTTTGTATAAGATATTCATCCAAAAAGGAGAAGAGGCTTATCAAAGCTCCACGCACACTTCTCAGTTGAAGGCTTAGATTCTGTTTCATTAAAAATATATGTTTACAGAGGATAACGTAAGAAACAGTAACACCTCCTAATTTTTTAAACTCCTTTTAATTAAACTTTTGTCTGAAGGTTCTACCGAAAATCACCTCACTACGAAAAGCATTCCAGTCCCAGATTCCAGTTGCCACATAGTTTGTGAAAACATGGGAAGAACAACAATTGTACTTTGGGTCCCCGAGTCAGCTATCTTCTGCCAGCTATAAATACTTCTGTGAATGTTGGGCAGGACAAATGGAACTCCTGGAACAGTTCCCAGATGTAACTGTAATGCTGCTAGAAGACTCAAGTGCATGTTTGTAGCTAGTGTGCCAAAGTATGCATTTCCAAAAATCAAAGCAGAATCTTTGACTCTGCCAAAGTAAAATTTTTTTGTCCGAACAGATGAATGCATTTGCCCAGATTTGGTGTAGACAGCTCTCAGAGGTCATTTTAGGCTACCCACTTCTTCCATGTTTACAGAAAAAGTGAGGTCTTTCCGAATTAGAACCCACCTAGATATCCTGGAAGCGCACAAGCATTATTTCATATCCAAGTCAGGAGGATTTCTTGCCTTCATGTGTGAACAAGACCAATGAAGTAGAGGGTGAAAGTAGTTTCTGTGTTTAAAGTTATTCATGTGTTGCTTACAAGGGTTCCTATCTCTTAATTCAGAACTCTAGGGTATGATTCTTTCTAAACAACTAGAATAATAAAAGGAGGCAGAGGCTGATGGAGAAGAAACTGCAGGGGAAGAGAGAGGGAAATGGAACAGCAGTGTGGTGAGAAGGAACAGGACAGTGTGTTACCATCTTTCTACACACACTGTTAAGTAGGTCCCAAGTTACACAGTGATGTCTGGGTATGTGGGCCGTTTTTTCCTGTAACTCATAGAACATTTCCTTTTTTTTTTTTTTAAACATGGCTCTTCTGGCTACCTTAAATTTGGCAGAGACTTACAGCTATTTTTGATTGCTTTAAAACAAGCCACTGTCACTTTTATTCATATGCTATTTTTATTAATAATAAATGTGGGCTGTGCTTATTTTCAATAGATTGAAAAGAGGTGAGAGAGAGAGAGAGAGAAAATGTATATATAACACTAAGATGAGGGGAAATTGCCAAAAAAAGAGTCCCTAGAACACTGGGACAGGGAAAAGAAATCAGAATCTGAAGGAATAGGGAGAGAGAGGGAAAGGGAGCAAGAAGGAAGAGCAATGTCAAGTCACACTCTGTGACAATTTTGTGGAAACTTTATAGGCTGCTGACAGGAGTTCAACATTCTTGGTAAAAAAAATGCATGCCAAAGGACAACCACTTCCTTAGCCCTTGTCTACACTACAGAGTTATGTCAACATAAGACAACTTACATTGACCTTATTCAGCAAGTATTTATGCTAAAATGCAGCTCTCATTAATGTAACTCGCCCACTACACCAACTTAACTCCACCTCCACGAGTGACGTCGCACTTAAGTCAATGTAGTTAGGTCAACGAAGTGTCAGTGTAGACATTACATTGCTTATGTTGACTGTTGCTGCCTCTGAGAAACTGTCCCACAATGACCCACACTACCAGTTAAATTGGTACAAGCACTCCTAGTGAGGACCCACACCAGACAAAAGAAGCGCAGTGTGGACATGCAAAAGCAGTTTAATTACTGTGGTGGCTGTAATTCAATGCAACTTAGGTCGACTTAATTTAGTAGTATAGACTTGCCCTTAGAAAAAGGGTTAGTAAATAAGGGCATGTCTACACTTACCTCTGGAGCAATCAATCCAGCAGGGGTCGATTTATTGCATCTAGAGAAGACGCGATAAATCAACCACTGAGCACTCTCCCATAGACTCTAGTACTCCACTGGAGTGGGAAGTGTAGGTAAAGTTGACGGGGGAGTGGCAAAAAATTCTGGGAATTTTTTCCCCACCTACAAATTATTAAAAGAGTAACAGCAAGTATTTTAGACTCTCCCATAACCGAGCCAATATTGCAAGACAAGCTAGAGGGATGTGAAGAAAGAGTATAGTGGTCTTACAGATTAATTCAGGAGCAGTGGGGTTAGCCAGAGTGGGGAAGTGAACCAACAAGAGACAAGATCAGGTGAGTAAGCAGGGGCAGAGTGGTGAGGGGTTTTAACAGCTGAGGTCAAGAAGCTTGACTTTGAATCCTTCCACTGGTTACTGCTTTTCAGCTCAAAGAGGAGTTGATAGACTTGCTATGACATTGTATTAATAATAAAAGGACGTCATTGTATATGTAATGTATCTCCACCTCCAAATTGCTTTGCAGACATTAATTAATCCTCAAAATACCCATGCCTTATACTAAAAGCTCCTGAGTGCCTCCTGTGCATCCTCACATCCTGTTGTCTTCAAACAGAAGTTAAAGGCAATTAGCACACTACAGAATGAGGCCCTCCTCTAAAGTGGGGGTGTGTTTGGGGTGAGGCGGGGGGGAATCACTAGCTTCCTCTCACCTGTGTTTTTCCTGTATTTCTGAAATAATTAAAATTCAAAACATTCTGACCAGCTCTATAGTTGGCTGAAAGATAAGAAAAGAACTTCAAATATTTTGTCAATTTTTTCCTCTAGGATTTTTCATTGAAATTTCTTTTTTGTTTTAAATTAGAAAAAAAAAAAGTGACCAGCTTAGGGAGTGAAGTAGAAGTACTCAGAGTGGGCAACACAGAGTCTGTGACTTGCCCAAAGTTACACACAGACAGAGGTGGGATAAGAACTCAGGAAGTTCTGGCTCCTAGCATTGTGCTCAGACAACAATGAAACAACAGAGAAGCTTCATACAGTACTCTGAAGTGACACAGGTTCACTATAAGTGGTACTGACAGCTAATCTATACTGCCCAAGTCTTTTCACACTAAGTAGCACTGCAGTGTATGGCCAAACATCTATCATCCTTACCTCTGCCATCTGGCTTGCTCCTAACCCATGTAACCTGCTGATGATGAGGATCCTTTCTCCAGGATAGGTGCACAGAGTTTTTATATACACCATCCTTCAAAATGCAGGGATAAGTATATTACCTACAGTTTTGCACTATTTGTTTGATGGGGATCCATCGTTATCTGTAATCTACTACATACTTTTTTATGCATAAAAATATCATTCCCTTTAAAAGTCTGAAATCGCATAGCCTTGCAAGACTAGAAATGTTTCAGAGTAACAGCCGTGTTAGTCTGTATTCGCAAAAAGAAAAGGAGGACTTGTGGCACCTTAGAGACTAACCAATGGTTAGTCTCTAAGGTGCCACAAGTCCTCCTTTTCTTTTTGCGAAGACTAGAAATGGAAGTTTAGATTATATTGCAAAGGGTGATTTCTCCATTTCAAATGGAACTATGCACTTGTTTCTAGTCCTGAAAGGTCCTATAATGTTATGATTTTAAAACTGATGATGTTACCTAAAAAGGTCATTTAAAATAAATTTTAGGTGGATTTTTTTTTTTTTTAACTTTTTCTGAGGCTCTCTACATTTGGCCTCATGGTAACTTAGTCACCTATCTTAGCAAGCAGACAAATGAAGGGGAAAAAAATCCTAGTAGCATTTAAAAAAAAATTCCCTAAGGCATATACAAAATGTGACAGTGAGAGATAAAGGTTCTACTGGTACTCATTTGGGATGATCTTGCATAACTTATTTGTGGAGTCACCATTCACTAACTGTGCCCATCCCAAACTCACAATGAGAAGTCTTTGCGGCATGCCACAGCACCATGCATTTTCCTCACACACAGTTTGCACACATGTATAATTTCTACAGAATATTTGGAACTTTGTAAATAAGAGCTACAATCTGGGCCAATGTTCAAAATGGAATTTTTTTAGGCATAGGAAGACAGTCTGTGCACTTTTCATTTTCTGTCACAGTGTGACAAATGTTCATGCTAACACAATGCTTGGCAGTAACTGGGTAGGCAACAACATAAAAATTTTCTACTCTTCTGTCACTTTGGGTATATATTCAGGATCTGTCCTTACACAGATCCATGTCTCAAATCACTTCTAAGTGTTTTTTTCTGAAATGTTTAAGATTTTGTTTTCTTCCTCTTAAAACCCAGTATTAGTGGGATTCTTTTTTAAAATAAATGTTTTCCCCCATGGACTAAATAATACCATCACTAGGCCACCAAATATTACAAACTACATATGTTTTAAAAACCTATACACACAGAAATAGGTTCTACAGGTAACAATCAACTTCAGGATATTTTGAAAAATAATCAAGTAATATGACTTGTTTTATATTGATTAATTTGTTTCACTGATTCCTTTAATGCATGTATCATAGACAAGGTAAATTAAAATATTTTATTTATTTACTCCCTTATTCAGTAAACTTGTAAAACATGTTAGAATCACAGAAATGTAGGGCTAGAAGGGACCTTGAGAGGTCATCCAACCCCCCCCCCCCCCCCCCCCCCCCCCCCCCCAGGGAGTTAGGACCAAGTATACCTAGGCCAGCGGTCCTCAACCCGCGGTCCAATTAGCACACAGCTGCAGCCTAAGTATTATCTGCAGGACTAAGTATTATCTAGTACTTTGCATTTGTCCTCACTGAATTCCATCTTGTTGATTTCAGACCAATTTTCCAATTTGTCAAGGTCATTTTGAATTCTAATCCTATTCGTCCCAGCTCGGTATCATCTCAAATTTTATCAGCATACTTTCCAGTCCAGTATCCAAGTAATTACTGAAAATGTTAAAAGTACCAGACCCAGAACTGACCACTGCAGGACTCCACTAGATAAGTCCACACAGTTGGACAGTGAACCACTGATAATTTCTCTTTGAGTACGATCTTTCAACCAGTTATACACTCACTTTATAGTAATTTCACGTAACTAGGCAAATGTAATCTCTCTTATGAGAATGTCATGTAGGACTACTATTAAACAAGCTGCGCAATAATTTAGTAGCATTACTGTTTGTGCTGGAGTGGGTCTGCGTTGCACAGGTCATCCTGAATAAGTTCAAAGAGTTAGGACACTTCTTACTCACAGAGGATGTAAAAACTGGGAATGGACTCGTGTCATAGTCTCAGTCTCATTTGTCTTGCTTACGGTAAGGACTGCAAAAGAACTACATCTCACTGTGATATGTACTACATATAGTTGATTGGTTTTAATCATACAGGGTGCCAGATCCTCAGCTGCTCTCAATCAAGGTAGCTCCATTGAAATGGCAGTTGAGGAACTGGCCACAGTGCTTAGTTACAAGTAAATAACATTTTTACAAAGTCATCTCAGTTCAGTGAGAATTTTCTTTCAGTTAATGATCAGTTTTGGTTAAAAGCAACATTTTACTGAGAGCTGTAATACCTGTATAAAGAAACGTGTTTGTATGTCCTCCAATTACAACATCCACTCCTCTCACTTTTTGAGCAATCATTTGATCTACAGTGAAGCCAGAGTGTCCTAGTGCAATAATTTTGTTAACTCCCAGCTTGGTGAGTTTATCCACATGTGGCTGCAATGCTTCAATTTCATCTTCAAAGTATATATCCGTTCCTTTTTTTAAAAAAAAAAAAAGAAGAGAGAAAGGAGATTATTAATATTTATGAGGTATCTAAAAATACTTGTGTTTCTACAAGATCAGATTATTGAAACAGCTGATGGACTATGGCCAGAGACCCACAAACTGTTGGGAGCTCTGGCCTCTCTCATTATTTAAATGCCCATTTTTGCCATCAAACACGGGATTCTAGGGTGAAAGGTTTAAATGATCTCTGAATTTTAGTGGCCCTAGGGTCCCACATTCCTTTACAGAATAAAGCAAATGAGAGTCTTTTAATTAGCTTTATTGGGACTTAGTTCAGACTTTTAATCTGGCCAGTGTTTTCAAGTATTGTATAAGCAACATGAACATTTGTGCTCAGTCTACCAACATTTATGAATTGAATTATATACACTCAACTATATATAACAAAGCTGTAATTCCATGAAAAGATGCTGGTGATAGCAGCCAACAGAGCAAAGTTCCAATGGTTTTTGACTGCCATTAGAATGAAAAAAGAGTTACATTCAGGTTTGTCTCATATGCATCATTTGGCTGTAAATATAACATTCTTCTGCAATATTACTTCCTACTGATTTTTCCTTAGGCTCTTTCTTCTTCTTCTCCCACGTTAATTCTTCTCCCACAAAAATCTCCTCTCATCCTGGCTTATTTTGTTTGTCTCCTCTCTATTTCCACAGCAGTTCCCTCAGAGTCCTGCTGCACTAAATCTGCAGGCTCAGGGCCAAATCCTACTTGCCTTCCATATGCAAATTATCTAATTGAATGAGATGAATCATAGGATTTCTGACGGTCAGTGGTACATAGCAATAGCAAAGACTGAAGTGGAATTACTTCGCTGAAGGGAGAACCCAAAGATAGAGATTAAAAAGGGTAATGTTTACCCAGCTCACAGTGTTGAGAAATCTTATGGTTTCTCTGAAATGTTTCTATTTTATCATTTCAGAATAATTTCATTTACAATACAAACATGTACACTCTCTCTCTCTCTCTCTACTGTATTTGCTGTATCTCGATCACACTTTTGATTTCTACAAAAAGGATAAAAGAGCAGCTATCCCAGGTGCTAGGTTCCTTTGACAAAGTTTTAAAATAAGTTCTTCTAAGTTACTGATCAACAAATTCCCCTTAAACTCTCCGGCCAAAAATGACCAACTAGAAAATAAACCACACTAATTCTACCTCCCATCCCTCACAATTCACCTCCATTCCCAGGCATCTTGGGAGAATACAGGAGCCTTGCAGCATACCCCAGCGATCAACAGATCTGGCCTATTGCATAGCAAAGGGGAGAGTGAGAACTAGTCCAGAGTCCAATGCTAAATGTTTCAAGAAATAAAGAGTTATCGCAACAGAGAAACATTGACAAAGCCGTATTATGGGGCTACGTAAGTTTTCAAATTGCAACAGTTCTGTTGTTGCCCAAGTGTAACCCAGGATTCAAAATAAAACACACAACTCATTGCTTAGTACTTGGTCACCCACTTCTCAAAAGTTTAAATTTAGTTAAAAAAAGTTTTTTATACAACAGTTATTCATCTTTTTCTTTGTGGCTCAGCAATTCCATCATTTCTTTTTCAGTGTGTTAAACTAACAGGAAATAAGTTTTCTAATTTCTTTAAACTTTAGAAAGAAAATATAGAAAAGGCAACTAAACAGCACTATTTTTTAACAAGAAGAAAAGATAATGGGCTGGGTGCCAAAAGTATTAGGCACGTGTCCAAGGATAAAATAGTTGACAAATGTTCTCCATTGAATATTTCTACTATTCTACAGACAGGAGAAGTTATCAAGATACTGAAATAAAAAGTTATGCGCAAAAATGTGATTTACTATTTTGCAGCACAAAATGCGTGCTAAGCACCTCACAGTACAAATAAAGAGACATGGTCCCTATTCTACTGATCTTACAATACAATGAATAAATAAATACTGTCTTGCTTATTTACCACTACTTGGGCAACTGTTGTAGGAAAAAACCTAGTAGGGTGACTCAAATCTGGCAGGTGGATTTAGTAGTGCATAGGACATCTTTAAAAAAAGTTACCAGTTAATAGCTTCATCATTTGTGCTATGAATTATTAAAGTAGCCTTCACCCACTGTTTCCAGATATTTATTAGCAATCCTTACTGAGGGAGAGAGAGAAAGCGAGCGCTATGGGAACATTGGGATGGAGGTCCCAATGTTTCAAAAGATTTATGATTATAATATGGTGATAGTTATGAATAGACTGTGAAGGTGACTAAGGAAGCAGTAGTGATGAAAGACAACTAGATTAATGGTTAACTCACCAACCCACAATTTCAGCAGGAGTTTATCAGCACTGCAGATTGCTAAGCCATTTGTGACAAACCACAGTATGTAGAAACTGAATCACCTTTTGAAAGCTACTGAAGGCTTCATACACTAAAGAGGTGTACAAGTAAAAAAGGAAGGAGTTACAAAAATTGTGTTTGCTACAAACAGTGGCCCCTAGAAAACTCCCTATTAATGCCAACTGCTTTTGGATTCCTCAGTTATACCACAGTATGTACTTACAAAAAGAAAAGGAGTACTTGTGGCACCTTAGAGACTAACCAATTTATTTGAGCATAAGCTTTCGATGAAGTGAGCTGTAGCTCACGAAAGCTTATGCTCAAATAAATTGGTTAGTCTCTAAGGTGCCACAAGTACTCCTGTTCTTTTTGCGAATACAGACTAACATGGCAGTTACTCTGAAACCTGTCAGTATGTACTTAGTCTGTCACTGCTTTAGCTTTGCCTAAGAAAGTAATAAGCCTTCTGTCTTACTACTACTACTCCTCCTCCTCTTTTGGCTCCTTATTGGGCCTTTCAGTACAATTATAACCATCTTTAGTTTTTGCTACAAATTTATTTAAATATGTCCTTTTACTTAGCAGCAGTTGTAATTCACCACCATCAAACTTCTGCTCTAATATCTTTCCCAGCTACAAAAAGGCTAATTTGAAAGTCCTCTCAAAACTCTCAAAATAAACTCTCAAAATAGATAAATTATGACACTGTTTCTCAATAACTTATTTTAATTCCTAGCATGTCCAATTTAGCCAACTTTCTGGATTGCCTGGATGAGAAACCGGTGCTCAGAGGATACATAGGCTCTGACCCAGGTGCTTTCCCCCATTGCTTCATGGATATTATACAAGCAGGGATATTGTGCAAGCAGAAATGCTAGGGGCTAAGACTGCCAACCTCCCTGGTTGGGTCAACACTCATAGGTAAACATTTAGAACATATCAGTTATGTTATGTTAAGAACTCTCTTCATACTCTCAGCACTATAAGCTTCTCATTTTGCACAGGCAAAGGAAGAATAAATTTTCCTTGTTATTCCTTAGAGGAAAAGGATGGACTCAAATAACTCAGCCTCTTGTGTCAGAAGGCAAATTAAAAGTTTCTGTTGACCATAGAGAGGTCTCCTCTGTGGATGTGTTTAACCATTTGCATTGAACTTTAAACTTTTATGTCAGTTGTACATTTGAATACTTGGTTTAAATATTATCATACCTTCCCTATTCTGGGCTAATTTACACCTTCATTTTTACAGTTATGATGTTATTTCAGTAAGTAATGGACAGAAAAGTAGTAATATCTTCCTTGTATTGAAGAGTGATTTTTTAAAAAAATGCTATGTTCAATGCATTTTAATTCCATTGTGTGTCTAGTTTAAAACCAGAGGGGAATGCAAGGTCCTTTTATTAGGCGTGGAAGTGGCTCTTTTGCAGCTATAATGATGTCCTACATCTGATTAAAAGGGCGAGGTGAGAAACTCTAATGTGAAAATGGTGTTTTTATTATTCTAAAATACAATTATCTGTTCTTAAAATCAGAAGTAGTCTGTTTTTATCTCATTGCTTTACACTAGTTAAATAAATCTTGATCACTGGAACAACTTCTTTGTCAGAAGAGGATGAGTCTATGCTTCATCACTTCTGCTATCAATCACTGACAGAAAATAACTGTGATTCCTTCTGTAGTCTAATTTCTGGTATATACTTGAGATGCCGAAAAACAGCGGGGAACAAATTCTTCCTTCAGATACACATATGCAATTCTCACTGACTTTAGTGGGATTTGGGCATGTGTCTGTCTACCTGAAGGCTGAATTATGTTCCTCAGAATTCAAAATTGTCAAATTTTAATGAAATCTCTAAACAACACATTTTCCTTAATTATACAAGATGTATTCATGTCTTTAGGCTCTCGTATGTGGCCAATAAGGAGAAAAATATATAAACTTTTTTTTTAACCGTTGTAAACTTAACACCCCTTTAGAGCAGTGCTTCGTGTGTTCTAAATGGATCTGTGTATGGAACACATCTTTTCATATAACTCGAACATCTAGCAGTTAAAACCAGTCAACTGGCCAGGGAGCTGAATAATACAAAAGTTCTACAGGCAACTAAAACCCTTCATCAATATTCATTAATTCATACTAAGAAACGATATATAGTTAAAATTTTAGCATTTGACTGTTTAAGAACGGCCATACTGTGTCAGATCAAAGGCCCATCTAGCCCAGCATCCTGTCTTCCGACAGTGGCCAATGCTAGGTGCCCAAGAGGGAACGAACAGAACAGGTAATCATCAAGTGATCCATGCCCTGTCGCCCATTCCCAGCTTCTGGCAAACAGAGGCTAGGGACACCATTCCTCTCCATCCTGGCTGTCAAGATTCCTTCCCCACTCTGAACTCTAGGGTACACATGTGGGGACCTGCATGAAAGACCCCCTAAGCTTATTCTTACCAGCTAAGGTTAAAAACTTCCCCAAGGTACAAACTTTGCCTTGTCCTTGAACCGTATGCTGCCATCACCAAGCGTTTTAAACAGAGAACAGGTAAAGAGCCACTTGGAGACGTCTTCCCCCAAAATATCCCCCCAAGCCCTACACCCCCTTTCCTGGGGAAAGCTTGATAAGAAGCCTCACCAATTTGTACAGGTGAACACAGACCCAAACCCTTGGATCTTAAGAACAATGAAAAATCAATCAGGGTCTTAAAAGAAGAATTTTAATTAAAGAAAAGGTAAAAGAATCACCCCTGTAAAATCAGGATGGTAAATACCTTATAGGGTAATCAGATTCAAAACACAGAGAATCCCTCTAGGCAAAACCTTAAGTTACAAAAAGACACAGCTTATTTTATCAGCCATTAAACAAAAGAAAATCTAACGCATGTTCTAGCTAGATTACTTACTAACTTTACAGGAGTTGTAAGGCTGCATTCCTGATCTGTTCCCGGCAAAAGCATCACACAGACAGACAAACCCTTTGTCCCCCCCCTCCATATTTGAAAGTATCTTGTTGCCTCATTGGTCATTTTGGGTCAGGTGCCAGTGAGGTTACCGTAGCTTCTTTACCCTTTACAGGTGAAAGGCTTTTGCCTCTGGCCAGGAGGGATTTTATAGCACTGTATACAGAACGGTGGTTACCCTTCCCTTTATATTTATGACACTGGCTAATAGCCATTGATGGACCTATCCTCCATTAATTTATCGAGTTCTTTTTTGAACCCTGTTATGGTCTTGGCCTTCACAACATCCTCTGGCAAGGAGTTTCACAGGTTGACTGTGCACTGTGTGAAGAAATACTTCCTTTTGTTTGTTTTAAACCTGCTGCCTATTAATTTCATTTGGTGGCCCCTAGTTCTTGTGTTATGAGAAGGAGTAAATAACTCTTCCTTATTTACTTTCTCCACACCAGTCATAATTTTAGAGATCTCTATCATATCCCCGCTTAGTTGTCTTTTTTCCAAACTGAAAAGTCCCAGTCTTATTAATCTTTCCTCATATGGCAGCCGTTCCATACCACTAATAATTTTTTTTTCCCCTTTTCTGAATCTTTTCCAAGTCCAATACATCTTTTTTGAGATGGGGCGACCACATCTGCATGCAGTATTCAAGATGTGGGCATACCATGGATTTATGATATGATAGAGGCAATATGATATTTTCTGTCTTATTATCTATCCCTTTCTTAATGATTCCCAAAATTCTGTTCAATTTTTTGACTGCCTCTGCATATTGAGTGGATGTTTTCAGAGAACTATCCACAATAACTCCAAGATCACTTTCTTGCGTGGGAACAGCTAATTTAGACCCCATCATTTTATATGTATAGTAGGGCTTATGTTTTCCAATGGGCATTACTTTGCATTTATCAACACTGAATTTCATCAGCCATTTTGTTGCCCAGTCACTTAGTTTTGACAGATCCTTTTGTAGTTCTTCACAGTCTGCATGGGACTTAACTATCTTGAGTAGTTTTGTATCATCTGCAAATTTTGCCACCTCACTGTTTACCCCTTTTTCCAGCTCATTTATGAATACGTTAAATAGGACTGGGCCCAGTACAGATCCCTGGGGGGACACCACTATTTACCTCTCTCCATTCTGAAATGGAGACCATTTATTGACCATTTATTCCTAATCTTTTAACCAGTTACCAATCCATGACAGAACCTTCCCTCATATCCCTTAACAGCCTTTGGTAAGGGACCTTGTCAAAGGCTTTCTGAAAATCTAAATACACTATATCCACTGGATCTCCTTTGTCCACATGCTTGTTGAGCCTCTCAAAGAATTCCAGTAGATTGGTGAGGCATGATTTCCCATTACAAAAACCATGTTGACTATTCCCCAACAAATTATGTTCATCTATGTGTCTGACAATTTTGTTCTTTCCATAGTTTCAACCAGTTTTCCCACTACTGAAGTCAGGCTTACCGGACTGTAATTGCCGGGGTCACCTCTGGAGCCCTTTTAAAAAATTGGCGTCACATTAGCTATCCTCCAGTCATTTGGTACAGAAGTTGATTTAAATGATAGTTACAGACTAGTTAGTAGTCCTTCAATTTCACATTTGAGTTCCTTCAGAACTCTTGGGTGAATACCATCTGGTCCTGGTGACTTATTACTGCTTAATTTATCAATTAGTTCCAAAACCTCCTCTAATGACACTTCAATCTGGGACAGTTTCTCAGATTTGTCACCTAAAAAGAACGGCTCAGGCTTGGAAATCTTCCGCACATCCTCAGCTGTGAAGACCAATGTAAAGAATTCATTTAGTTTCTTTGCAATGGCCTTATCATCCTTGAGTGCTCCTTTAACATCTCAATCATCCACTGGTCCCACTGGTTGTTTCGCAGGCTTCCTGCTTCTGATTTACTTTAAAAAAATTGCTATTACTTTTTGAATCTTTGGCTAGCTGTTCTTCAAATTCTTTTTTGGCCTTCCTAATTATATTTTTACACTTCATTTGCCAGTGTTTATGCTCCCTATTTTCCCCAGCAGGATTTAACTTCCACTTTTAAAGGGTGCCTTTTTGCCTCTCACTGCCTCTTTTACTTTGCTGTTTAGCCACTGTGGCTCTTTTATTGGTTCTCTTACTAGGTTTTTCAATTTGGGGTATACATTGAAGTTGAGCCTCTACTATGGTGTCTTTAAAAAGTTTCCATGCAGCTTGAAAGGATTTTACTTTTGGTGCTTTATCTTTCAATTTCTGTTTAATTAACCTCCTCATTTTTGCGTAGTTGCCCTTTCTGAAACTAAATGCTACAGTGTTGGGCTGCTGTGGTGTTTTCCCCACCACAGGGATGTTAAATTTAATTATATTATGGTCACTATTGCCAAGCTGTCCAGCTATATTCAAATCTTGGACCGGACCCTGTACTCCACTTAGGACTAAATCAACAATTGCCTTACCTCTTGTGGGTTCCAGAACTAGCTGCTCCAAGAAGCAGTCATTTAAGGTGTCAAGAAACTTAATCTCTGCATCCCGTCCTGAGGTGACATGTACCCAGTCAATGTGGGGATAGTTGAAATCCCCCATTATTATTATTTTTTTATTTTAAAAGCCTCTCTAATCTCCCTGAACATTTTACAGTCACTATCACCATCCTGGTCAGGTGGTCGGTAACATATCTCTACTGCTGTATTCTTATTATTCAAGCATGGAATTACTATCCATAGAGATTCTATGATATAGTTTGGTTCATTTCAGATTTTTACTTCATTTGATTCTATGCTTTCTTTCACATATAGTGTCACTCCCCCACCAGCATGACCTGTTCTATTTTGTACCCTAGTATTACTGTGTCCCATTGATTATCCTCATTCCACCAAGTTTCTGTGATGCCTATATCAATATCCCCATTTAATATGAGGCACTGTAGTTCACCCATTTTATTATTTAGACTTCTATCATTGGTATATAAGCACTTTAAAAACTTGTCACTTTTTAGCTGTCTCCCATTACATGATGTAATTGCATGAGACTTTTTTCATTTGACTGTTTCTCATCAGATCCTACTTGTATTTTATCATCTTCCATCCTCTCCTCCTTCTTAGGACATAGAGAATTTCCATTAATAGATCCTCCCCCGTTTAAATGTATATGGTTTGTTCCTGCTATACTAAAGAAAAGCATACCTGGATTTGAAAGGAAAGATGTTTCCTTAGTGGTATAGCCAACAACTCCGATTTTTTCTGAACCAACCTGTAGTATTTTATAAGGCTGAAAATATCCAGTGATCCTGGATGCTACTGATTTGCTTGCCTGAATGTTTGCACTCAGAATTGAAAAATTAACATTTTTAAGTAGTGGATCCAATAATCCATCCAGACCATTATCAAACTCATGGTTCCCCAAAGCCTACGAAAAAACAAAAAGGAAAATTATTAGACACTACCCCCAAATAATCACTATAAGTGCTCTCTCAGAAATTACATACTGGGCATTTCTGATAGTACAAAGTTTTATTCTAGAAAAGCACATTCCTACCATTTTCCAAACAATATTCTATTGTTTTGCACTAACACAATCATATTATATTCATTTTTAATACTTTTTCTTCTGCCTCCGAATCTCCCTTACACCTATTCCAGCTCTGATGCTAGCTTCTGGTACCAAGGAGATGCACCAACCCTGCAGCTATTCAGTGCTGTGTGTGGAGGTGTGAACATCAAATTTAAAACTAGTATAAAACATGACACAAGAGTGTGCGCTGATGCATATTATTGTACTAGAAGATGAGCAACCTGGTTTTGTTAACTGCTAATCTTGTTCATATGTAAGAAATTAGCAGTTAAAACAACCAGGCTGACATTTTCAGTAAACAAACTACTATGGTTGTTTACCATACTGACAGCCACATTTTGGTAAACTTTCATTTTATTCTAACATATTATAACCCCAATAATAGCTAACATGAAAACACACTATTGTATTTGTGGCAGATATGGAAATTTTCTGCAATATCCTTGGCAAACCTTATCCAAAGAAACTTAATTCAGTAGGATTTAACTTAAGTGTTTTAGGAGTTCATTGTATTAAAAATGCAAACGTGTTATTGTAGGATTGTATGCAGCAACTCTGGTGCAGTGGGGGAAGGGGAAAAACATGCCTAATATCTCTCCGGGAAGTGTTATGAGCTTCAAAGAACAAATGTCCCAGACAAAAATGAACTTTTAAAGTTAATTGGGTTTCCCAGGAAATATCTAATGGGAGGTGTATGCAAATGTCCCTTCCCCTGTTATGCAAGAACTCAACCTTTTGAAGCTTCACCCTGAGGAGGGGACTTTTGTCTGCTGGTCACCTGTTACATGAGTACAAGATCAGAGGCCCATAAAGGAGTGACTCACTGATTCATGGCAGTTCTTGCTCTGAATGTAAGATGAAGACAGAAACCCTCCTTGGTGGGGTTTAAAGACGGATCACCAGCCAGACCCCTTCTTGGAGCTGGGGTGATTTCTGGGAAGCTTATTAACGTGTGTTAGGCTCAGTTATTGTTTTAGTATGTTTTCTCTACAATGCTTTCAGCATAAGAATAAACGTGCTTGCTTAGAAAGGGCTGTGTGATAACTTACAGAAGAGGCCAGTTATGCCTCTGAGGAGAAAGCAAAGCAGGACTGTTGAGGCAGTTTGACTTTCTGGGGCACTCACAGGGTAGGCAGGGAACTATGCAGCCAGGAAAAGCCCCCCGTCAGGACAGGAGGCAGAGAGGCATAGGTCTCCGTCCAAGAGAGGTGACGGCTGGGAATCGACAGCCTAAGAGTGGGTGCCCTTGCAGGATTATCGAGGGGGAATCCGGATGCAGTTGCCCTGAACGGTGACAGTAGCCAGCAGCATATTTGTATGTTATCACTTATTTATATTATGTAGCACCTTAGAGACTAACCAATTTATTTGAGCATGAGCTTTCGTGAGCTACAGCTCACTTCATCGGATGCATACTGTGGAAACTGCAGAAGACATTATATACACAGACACCATGAAACAATACCTCCTCCCACCCCACTATCCTGCTGGTAATAGCTTATCTAAAGTCATCATCAAGTTGGGCCATTTCCAGCACAAATCCAGGTTTTCTCACCCTCCGCCCCCGCCCCCAACCTGGATTTGTGCTGGAAATGGCCCAACTTGATGATCACTTTAGATAAGCTATTACCAGCAGGATAGTGGGGTGGGAGGAGGTATTGTTTCATGGTGTCTGTGTATATAATGTCTTCTGCAGTTTCCACAGTATGCATCCGATGAAGTGAGCTGTAGCTCACGAAAGCTCATGCTCAAATAAATTGGTTAGTCTCTAAGGTGCCACAAGTACTCCTTTTCTTTTTGCGAATACAGACTAACACGGCTGTTACTCTGAAACCTATTTATATTATATCACCTATTCTTACAAGAATTAAATGATATCCCTAAACTCTTGCCATCTGTGAAACGGAAAACTGCACCAAAACCAAGCTGAAATAATGTCATTGACTTCAATGAGGCCATGATTTCACCCTCAGTGTTAACCTGGGAAGTGGGTACCAATGATCAACGAATAACGTATGTATATCCTCTACTGAGTTGAAGAGTCCTTCTGTATCCTGAAGAAAGCTGTGCCAGGATACTACAAATTTATGGCAAGCTTTTGTTGCTGAGACAGATCAGTCTTATGCAGAAAGGAACTAAAATCACTTCACATTCTCATTGCATCATCCTGCTTTTCAAAAAAAAACAAGGAACATATCTATATTGGCGAGTACCAGGATAGGTGTAAATAAATAAAATAAATAAATATCAGATTTTTTTATTTAAAATCAGATTTTTAAAATACAAATTAAATACATTTTTCTTTTTTTAAATAAACCCATTTAAAGGGGAAATTCTGACCGTCACATTCCAGGGCAACTGCACCCGCATTCCCCCTTCATAGTCCCTCAAGGGCACCCACTCTAGGCTCCCGGCTCCTCATCCATTACTTCTCTTGGGCAGAAACCTCTCTCTCTCTCTCCCCCTCCTAACCAGAGATTTTCCAGGCTGCACAATTGCCTGCCTAAACTGTAATATTCTCAGCAAGACAAACTGCCTAAACATGTCAGCACCTGCACTTGGTTGTCTTTTTGAAGGCTATGCACAGCTTTAATTGACAGCAGTTACAACACCACTCTAAGCAAGCACATTTATTCTTAAGGTAAAAGCATTACAGCGAAAACATAAAAACCTCACACATGCTAAAAAGCTTACCAGCAATTACCCTGGCCCAACTCCAAACTTGGGTTCTCATAGGAGTCAGTCCTTTAAAACGCACAACTGGGTTTTTCTGCATGGTTACAAGTTCATAGCTATCTCAGATTCAGAAACAGAACAAACATGAATAGGTCAGCCTTCCCTTGATACAGCTTGGGACTTTGATCTTACCAGGTGATCACCAGACAAAGGCCTCTGCTCAGGGCGCAGCTTCCAGAGGCTGGGTTTTTGCAAAACCAGAGATGGGAAATTTGCATTAACCTCTCCTCAGGTTCTTCACATATATTGTCCCAAAAGTCCACTCTTTTCTTGCACATTGTTTAATATAGATCTTTGATCATCCAGGCCTTACAATATCAGGATATTGTAAGAAATTGCCTTGTCACAACAACTTACATTAAGGCCTAAACTTACTATACCCTATTACAATCAATTAAACACAAAATAATATTAAGCAGTACATGTTTGCTGCCGAAAATGTAGAGAAAGTCAAACCACTGAACTGCTGGAAGTCACAGGCTAAGCGCCTGGAACCAGAATGTGTTGCAGTGCGAAACCAGCATTTGACTGCAGTAGCCTCTTTGGCAGTTGCAGAGAATATATTTTCTTCATTGCAGTTGATTCAGTTCAAGGACTAGTTCATGCAAAGTTACAAAATGGATTAGGAGTTCAAAATGCAGGAAAGCTTGTTTTCCTCTTCCAATCTATGAATAAAAATGAGGTGTGATGAGGGCTTATCTACGTTACCCGCTGGATTGACAGGCAGCGATCTATCCAGCGGGGGTCGATTTATTGCGTCTAGTCTAGATGCGATAAATTGACCACCAAGTGCTCTCCCATCAACTCCGGTACTCCACCAGAGCAAGAGGCAAAGGCAGAGTCGACGGGGGAGCATCAGCAGTTGACTCACCACAGTGAGTAGATCTAAGTACATCGACTTCAGCTACGTTATTCACTTAGCTGAAGTTGTGTAACTTAGATCGACCCACCCCCACCAGTGTAGACCAGACCTGAGAATGAGAGTTACAAGTTCTACAATCTTGAAAGACAAGGTAACCAGAAACAAATCACTACCTACAGCTAATACTTCCTTTATTTAATATATCAGTTAGTTTTAAATGCAAAACATGTTTTTAAAAACATTTTTTCTCATGTATCCAGCACATTTAAGATAATTTAATTAATACAAAATTAAAATGCAAATACAGCACACTATCGTGTTAAATGTACACTACTAAAAAATAAAGGGAAAGTTTAAAAAAAGATTTGACCAGATAAGGAAACTGTTTCTATGCTTGTTTCATTTAAACTAAGATGCTTAAAAGCAGCATTTTTCTTCTGCATAGTAAAGTTTCAAAGCTATATTAAGTCAAGAGTCACCTGTAAACTTTTGAAAGACGAACCATAGTGTTTTGTTCAGAGTTAGGAACAACCTCCCTTCCGCAGGTGTTCCTAACTCTGAGGTTCTACTGTGGTACCTCCCCTACCTTGTCTCGCCAACATTCAAGTGACCAGGCTTTCAGATCAAGGCAAATATTGCCTCGCTTTTTGCCACAGGATCACAACAACCTTCACCAGGCCAACCCGAGGGTTCAGCTGGGAGCTCTGCCTGCCCCTGTCTCCCAGGGGCCCCGGTGGTTCCTACTGAGCACCAGCCACTGCCCAGCAACCTGCGCACCGGGCGAAGCGCTGCGGCGCCGCGAGCTTTAGAAGGTCAATTTCAAAACACATGGGGCCTATTTCCCTGCAGCTACCCCCGCCCCCCCGCGCCCTTCCCTGGCACCAGCCCCCTGCATCCTCCCTCTCCGGCCGCCCCCCAGCCCGGCAGCCCCCCGATCATGCACCACTTATGCGCACACACCTCCGCTCCCGTAGCCCCAAGTTGCCCTGGAGCCGCCCGCCCTTGCCTGAGCCCGTGGCCTCCCGCGAGGCGCCTGCCCCTTACCATAGCGTCGTAGCCCAGGAAGTTCATGAAGCGGGCCGCTTCCCGCCCCTTGAAGTAGGTGAACCACACGGTGCCCTGGTACTGGTCGCCGGCGTCCAGGAGCAGCACGTTGGGGTGGGTGGCTCGGATCTCCCGGATCTTGGTGTATCTCCGCGCCACCCCGCCGTAGCAATCCGGGGGGCCGCCGCCGGAGCGGGTCTGGCACTTGCCGGAGTCGCGGCTGGTCTGCTCCACCCGCGCGTGGACGTCGTTGGTGTGGAGGATGGTGAGCTGGAAGGCGGCCCGGGCGGCGTGCGCCAGGCACAGCAGGGCGGCCAGCCCCAGCCAGGCGCCGAGCGTCCCGCGCAGCCTCCCCATGCCTGCCCGCGCGCGGCTGCTGCGGCTCAAAACGGGGCCCCCTCGGGGTGGTAGCTGCGAGGAAGATCCATGGCAGGTGCTGGGGTTGACGGCTTCACTACCCTCCCCACAGGGCTTGAGTGTGGGCGGTTAAAATAATCCTTTGTGCTCCTGCAGCTGCGGAAGTGAGGGGTGGGGAGAGATACAGGATGTCCCCAGAGTGCCTTCTCCGAGGTAGTAAAGTTACACACACTGTTCCTTCCCCTGCCTCCCTCGAAACGGGGCGAGTCCGGGCTACTGAGGAATTGTGTGGAAATCGTGGCGTGCTTTGCAACCGCCGGAGGCCGGGCTGGGCAATATACTATGTAGTCCTGTCAACAGGACGTGATTCAGCCACCGGGGCGGCTTGGCCAGCAGAGTGTTTGGGTTGGAGATCACTGGCTGTTTGCAAGAACTGTACTGGTTGGCTGCTCCTCCTAGAACACCTGCAATCCCCGCCCACTTCCTCAACATGGTGACGGGTTTCAGAGGGGTAGCCCTGTTAGTCTGGATCAGCAAAAACAATGAGGAGTCCTTGTGGCATCTTAGAGACTACCACATTTATTTGGGCATAAGCTTTCGTGGGCTAGAACTCTAGAGTAGCAGGTATAAATACCCAGCACATGAAAGGATGGGAGGCACTTGGTAAGGCAAATCCCATCCTTTCATGTGCTGGGTATTTATACCTGTGTAAGCAGAGTCAGGATGAGCTCCACCCTGACATCTGGTGGTGAGGTGTGGCAAGTTGTGAAAAAGAACTTCAGGGGCTGATCTCATTTGCATAGGCACACCCACCCCGCCTAGAATGATGCCATAGCTGCCCAAATGGTCACTTTGGCTGTTGTGGGATCCCCAGTGTCTCTGTTATTGGGGCGGGAAGAATAAATTGTTATTACCCTGATTATGGGAACTGTGCTTGGAACTGTACTTGGCCTTTTGTTATGATGGAGGGGCTCACCATCAACTAAGTAGCACTCGCTAAGCAAGGGATGTGGGTTCCAAAACTCTGTGAATTGAGAGAGGCTTGAGACAGGTATTTGTTTCAAACCTGGTGGTGTGGGCCCCTTTGTGAGAGCCTGAAACACCAATTGCACCTCTGTTTCTCTCCACTGTGGAATGTCAGAGCTAATTTTGGGTCTATTAAGAGTCTTGCTACAGGTACTGTGCTGAATTCACTTTGGCCTTTTGGTGCACCAGCACTAAGGCTCCCACTACTATGAGCTAAAATCACTGAGCACTGTGTCAAGTAGTGGGGAGCTGGAAGAACCAGGGTGCAGCGGTGCTGTTCGTGGATAGGCTGGCGGAGTGTTCATGAGACGGCGAGGTGAGCTGTGCAGAGCGGAGCCGTTCATGAGACAGCGGAGTGTTTGTGAGACGGGGAGCAGAGCTGTTTGTGAGACAACGAGCTGTGCAGAGCGGAGCTGGTCGTGAGACAGCAGAGCAGAGCTCTGTGGGGCAGTCAGCTTCAGGACACGTAAGGTGCCCCTTACCTCTTCCACACACAGGCACATTTTAGCCAGACTGGGGAGTAACACTCTGCAGATGAACTTTTGAACTCTGGGGCTGGACTTTTTGAACTTTGGGTGATTTGTGGATTGCTGGACTCAAGAGGCGTTTGGGTTCTGGGACTCAAGAACGGAGGGAAAGGATGTGGCCCAATTTGCTGTGGTGGGTCTTTGCTCATGGTTTGGTTAATGAACACTAGTTGTGGTGTTTCCCCAAATTAATGCTGATGTCGTTTACCTCATGTTATTAAAGATTCTCTGCTACACCGAGACTCTGTGCTTGCGAGAGGGGAAATATTGCCTCTTTGAGGCGCCCAGGGGGTGTGTAAGATTTTTCCAGGTCACTGGGTGGGGGCTTGAGCCAGTTTTGCATTTGCTTTGATGAGAGGGAACCCCTGTGTACTGAACCCGGCCCTTGCTGCTATCAACTTGGCCTGGCAGAAGGGTTACACCTGCTACTGTGTTTTCCACTCCATACATCAGATGAAGTGGGTTCTAGCCCACGAAAGCTTATGCCCAAATAAATTTGTTAGCCTCTACGGTGCACAAGGACTCCACGTTGTTTTTGTCAACATGTTTAACTTGTAAGCATGTGGGCAAGAGTTCTCCCTGGGGCTGCATCAGTTTGCCTAAATCCCTCATGAAAATACAGCCACAGCTCAGGTGGGGATGGACTGCTCCTCAGCAATCCCCTGAGAGGAAAACTCCGCCAAGAACTGTCCCGTTCTCACAAGAAGCCTCAGTGTGTCTTTAATGTGCAGGCAGAGCACGCAAGACCTGTTTTTAAGGTATTTTTCCCCAATGACCCCATAATACTCTGGCTGTCAACTCTGGCTGTCAGCATGATTTACACACACTCTCTCAGCAGCCCGGACTCGCCCCGTTTCGAGGGAGGCAGGAGGCAGGGGAAGGAACATTGTATGTAACTTTACCTCTGAGAAGGCACTCTTGGGACATCCTATATCTCTCCCCACCCCTGCCCTCACTTCAGCAGCTGCAGGAGCACAACTTGTGGCTGGGGTGGGCTCCAGTTGTGAGCCCCACAGGGCTGACAGCTTGGGGCAGGGGGGTTGGTAGCTGGCAACTGGCAGGGGGCTCCAACTGTCAGTGCCCCACAATGTCCAACACAGGTAAGTCAGTGGAAGCACTCCTGGTGAGGATGAGCACTGCTGACAGAGGGAGCATAATGTGGACATGAAACATTGCTTTAATTACTGCTCTGACTGTACGTCCCCTTAAGTTGACTTAATTTTGTCATGTAGGGCAAGTCTATACACTTCATAATTGCTTAAAATGAAGGTGCCATTTCAACCTTAAATAGTGTCAACAGTACAATGGTCTATTTAATGATAGCTTTAGTGATCTTATTGTAGTTTAACTAGATTTCACATACTGATTTAAAAATAACACTTTCTGTTCTGTGGGCGGATGCTAAATTTATAGCTGAGGCTTGAGTATATATAGTGAGGTAGAAAACAACATAGGGTTTGAAATGATAAACAACTTTAGAGGGTAGATTTATGTTGCAAGTGACAGCTGGGATGAAAATTATAATAAAGCTTCCTTGTAGTTGGTGGATGTAGCTCCACATGCTTTATACTTATCACACAACCAAATTACCAGAGATCAAAGAAAGACTATTGGGTAGTTTTTGTGTAAGTACTGTAACTATTGTATGTCAAAGCATTTCTTCACACAATCTGATTTTGCAAGTCGTTTCCTTGCTTTGTCTCCACATCACTCTTGAAAACAAAAAATTGTAACTGGAAAAAATGATACTTTATCCCAGGGTTGGGTAAGGCTGTATAAATTGCTGTCTTTTTCTTGTTGGGATGATGTCAGGCCCTTGTCTCCTTGGAATCTGAAGTTGCTGAGATGGAATTTGAACTCAGTTTGGTCTATGTCTCCTCCCCTCCCCCCCCCCAGCTTACTGAAAAGTAAATGAAGTTTCTTACTCTTCTGCACTGTTATGTCCTGAGTGTAGTTTTTGAACATTGACTGTAGTATCTATCCAAGTTGGAATTTAGATGATGGGGATTTCTACAGGCATCAAAGAATCCTGCTATATCCTGCTATAAAGTGAAGTGATCTGTGACTATCAGAACAGCATGAAAAGCTATCTAATTTCATCTACTTCTCAGCTGTTCGGGTGTCTCTTTCCTCAGACCTGGTCTTCACTACAAAGTTAGGTTGATGTACGTCACCTTTAATCAACCTGTTTGTGCTTCTGTCTACACAGAAAATTGTCTCTGACCAATGTAAACACCCTGTTATGGTTAGGGTGACCAGACGTCCCGATAAAATCAGGACTGTCCCAATATTTAGTTGTTTGTCCCGCATTCCGACTGATATACAGTCGGGACGCCATTTGTCCCAATATTTTGCTTCAGTGACACTCTGGCTTTTTTTTTTTTGCTTCAGCGGCACTCCAGCTTTTTTTTTTTTTTTCCTTGGGGCGGCAAAAAACCTAGAGCCAGCCCTGGTGCGGGGGTGAGCCTGTGGCTGCCCCCCCAGGTGTCCCGATATTTTGTTCTTGTCATCTAGTCACCCTAGTTATGGTGATGCAGTAAAACTACCTCCCCATATGGTGCGGAGCCATGGTCGACCCACCGAGGTCAATGTAGTGCTAGTGAAGACACTTTGCAACCTTTGTTGATCCTAACAGTCCACCAGCAGCTGTTCCCCAATGCCCCATTCCCTGAGACAGTGACCACTCTGATCACAATTGTGAACTCCACTGCCGAGAGCTCACAGAAATCAGAAGCCACACACCCCTTAAAATCCCCCACATATATTTGAAATGCCTTTTCCTGGTTGCGCAATTTGGCAAGCATACCTACCAGCACTCCCTCTCAAATAAAGTAAAAATATTAAATGAATCAAACTGTACCAGAGAATCTCTCTGGATAGAAATTCCTTGCTTGCACATTCAGAGTATAGAAGTAGGAAATTTACTACCGACCACCTTACCAGGATGGTGATGGTGACTGTGAAATGCTCAGAGAGATTAGAGAGGCTACAAAGGCAGAAAAGAATATAGTGGAGCATTTTATCTATCCTCCTATTGACTTGGTACATATCATTTGAGGAAAGGATAGATGACTGCTTTGTAGAGCAGCTTGTCCTGGAACTCAAGGGGAAAGGCAAGAGGTGAATATAGCTGAACTGCTCCTTAATAGAAACCATAAAGTAATTAAACGTAATGTCTTTGTGGGCGGAAGTGCCAAAGAAATGTTACTGTCGTGGGTTTAACATCAAAAAGGGGAACCACACACAAATGAGGAAATTAGTTAAACAGAAAAAATAATCCCAACTATACATGCAAAAATAATGAGGTCTAAATTAGTTGTTACCACTCCAGAAAGAGATCTTCGAGTCATCATCGATAGTTCTCTGAAAACATCAGTTCAATGTGAAGCAGCAGTCAAAAAAGCTAACAGTGTTAGGGACCATTAGGAAAGGTATAGGAAAATGAGACAGAAAGTATCATAATACCATTACATAAACCAATGGTTACTCCTGGGGGAATTCTGTGGCAAAAAATTAAAAATTCTGCACACAATATTTAAAAATTCTGCATATTTTATTTGTCAGAATAACACAGTCTAATCACACCAGTTTCAATTATTTTTGGTCATTTATTTCAAAATACCTGTCAGCAAGTATCTCTGTAACAATACAGACAACCAAAAAAATTCAGGAAATGTTTTTTGATGAATAGATTCCTTACTAGGCATATTAAAACAGAACTCTTAGTAATATCCCATTTAAACTACAGTACAGAACCATATTTCCTGCACCCCTCAGAAGCAGTGCAAAGGCTTGGGGGAGTCAGGGATAACGGAGGAGCTGAGGGAGAGGGAAGTAAATTGCTGGGAAGGAGCCTGGCTGTGAACTTGGAGGGCTGTTGGGTTTGGGTGGGAAAAGTATGGAATGGGTTTTATGGGCGGGGAGGGATTGTTAGGGAGCTTCCCCCATGCAGACCCTGGTTGACCTCTAGCCTTTCCCATTCAGTGAGGCACATTTACCCCTGTTCCCATGTGTTCCTGCACCCCCATGTGTCCTTGCACCCCCTGTCCACGTGTCCCTCAACCCCCACTCAGACACCCACTCCCCCCCATCCCCATGTGTTCCTGCACCCCTCTCCCATCCCCATGTGTCTCTGTTCCTCCACCCAGCCACTTCCCTGTTCCTATGTGGCTCTGTACCCCCTCCCCCTGTCCCTATGTGTCTCTGTGCCACCACTCAGCCACCCTCTGTCCCTGTCCCCGCTCCCTGTCTCCATGTCTCTGTACCCCTCTCAGCAACTCCCCAGTTCCTATGTAGTTCTGCACCCCCACCCCCATAACCATGTGGCCCTGCACCTTCCTCCCCCCGTGGCCCTGTGCCTCCACTCCCATTAAGCCGCTGCCCCAGTCTGTCCTCCCCCACTAGCCCTTATGAGCCCCTGTCTGACCCCGCCAGCACCGCACTGTCTCCCCATAGTCCCTGTCTCCTGACCTTGCCTGACAGTCGCTACGAAGAAGGCAGGCTCTTTCTCTTCCCTCACTGGAGGGGAGCTGCTGCTGTGTTCTATTGCCACAGTGCCCTCTGGTGGGAAAAAGGCAGAAATGCAGCAACATTGCAGCAGAAGCTTTTTTCTGCGCAAAAAATTAAAAATATGCATGGCTTATTAATTATGTGCACATGCAGTAGCACAGAATTCCCCCAGGAGTAAATGGTACACTCACATCTTAAATACTGTGTGCCATTCTGGTTGCCCCATCTCAAAAAAGATACTTTGGAATTGGAAAAGATACAGAGAAGGGCAACAAAAATGAGTAGGTATGGACCAGCTTCCATATGAGGAGAGATTAAAAAAGACTGGGACTGTTCAGGGTCGAAAAAAGACAGCTAAGGAGGGATATGATAGGGGGCTATAAAATCATGGATGGTAAGGAGAAAGTGAATAAGGAAGTGTTATTTACCCCTTCGCATAACACAAGAACAAGGGGTCACCCAATGAAATTAGTAGAGAGCAGGTTTAAAACAAACAAAAGGCAGTACTTCTTCACACAGTGTACAGTCAACCTGTGGAACTCATTGCCATGGATGATGTGAAGACCAAAAGTATAATTGGGTTCAGTATAACTAAGGATAAGCTTATGTCACGGAAGTCACAGATACCGTGACTTTCAGAGTCCTCCATAGCATTTTCTGCTTCAGCCCCACGGTGATGTACTGGAGCTGTCAGCCAGCAGGGACTCTGGAGCTCCCAGCTTCGGTAGGCTGCGGGGGGCAACCACAGTTCCCAGCCTCTGGCCCCAGAGCTTTGAGCCACTGCAGGTGGCAGAGGAACCCTATGCTCTAAGCCGCTATAGGTGGCAGGTGCTGCCCCCGCTTCCGTAATGGTGCTTGAGCTTTCATCCCCCCATCCTCTAGGGCTTCAGTCCTCCTCCCATCAGCCCCATTTGTCACAATTATTTTTAGTAAAAGTCAGGGACAGGTCAAGGGCTTCCATGAATTTTTGTTTATTTCCCGTGATCTGTCTCTGACGTTCACTAAAGATAACCACGACAAAATCTTAACCTTAAGTATAACTGAACACTAATGTTTTTAAAAATAAAATAAAAGAAACAATAGAATATTTCAACAATTTATATTATGAAATATCAGTAATAGTGCATATTATTATTCACTACTACACCATTAAATAATGTAAAAATGTTATAAAAATAAAAACAAATGAAAACTAAAAACAAATTTTGAAATTCTGAAACAATCTTCTAAAATTTCCCAAAATGAAATTTTTTCCTTGGGAATTTTTGCCAAAATTTATACTTTTCAAAATGTTTTTTTGACAAAAATAGCACATTTTACCAGAAAAATGTTTTGATGAAAAATTTCCAGCCAGTTCTAATGGACCTATTAATCCCTGGTTTGCTATATTCAAAGTAATGTCTTCTTGTCAAGGTATTGTGTTTACATAATATATGAATTGTTCACTTTAATATGTGAAAGAGCAAAAGAGTTTTATAGTACTAAAAAAAGCTTCCAAATCAGTTTATGCATGCTAATGCTGACCATTCTGAATGCCTGGTCTCACCATGGAAATGCTAATAACCTGGGACTGACATGGATTTAACAACACAGTATACAAGATAAACTCTTGTATGCAGTGTTGTTAAAGCTGTGTCAGTCCCAGGATATTAGCATTTCCATTGTTTTCTTACCTTTTAGAAATAATTTATTAGCTAATCTATGTACTTGTGCAATCCCAGTCACTATAGTATTTTTCTCAAGTATTTGAAAATAGAACTCAGTGTAATAGTTTCACTCTTTCTGTCTTCTCAGCCTGTAAGAAAAATAGCTTGATTAATTTATAGATTGTTGTGTGTGAAGAACAGACTGAAGGAATGTCAAGGAGTAGCATTTTTCATTTACTTCTGAACATGGTGAGATTATGACAGATCTTCTGACAGCAAGTTCTGTGGATTTGGTCCAGCTCCTGTGATCAGAAGCCTCCTCATATTGGCTGACAGTTTCATTATTCCAGTGGGGTATCATGGAAGGGCATAACCATGGAAGGGCATAATCATAGCAGTGATCTTTCAAGTAATTAGGGACAGCCTCAGAGAGTGTTTTTAATATCTGGCTGGACAGCCCCTGAACTGGTCTCTGTATTATTTGGGGTGCCAGTGCAGTGAGTGGAGCACTGAGATGATGTGTACACAGTGTCTTGTGCTGCTAAGCAGATGGGCTGCTGCATTTTGTACCAGTTGAAGCTTTCTTGAGGATGTGCAGCTTGACTCCTAGATATAAGTGGCAATAATCCAATCCAGAGGTCATGAATGATTGGGGCCATGATCTGTGTTTGATAGTATGGGGCACAAACTTCTGGCCAATTGTTTGTGAGTCTGTGTGTTTTGCCACAATAGCTATTGGAGCATTCAGTGGCATTGGGGAGTCCAGAAGGAACTTGGACTTGCCAATTGATTTAACTGGTTGAGGACAGATGATCTCAATAAAGGAGGAGGCAAGTTCTTCAAAATGCTTGATTAAAAGACTATTATTTTCTTAATAGTAAATAATTAAGAATCAACTATATAATAAGGTTCCAGGACTGATACCAATCTGTGTGTCACTCTGAAGCCTAGAATGTCTGTTGAATCAGTGTGAAATGATAGAAGCATCTACAAGCATGGTTGACAGCTTTTTTTGTTAAGAATATGACCAGGTGGAATCATCACTGGGATTCACAATCTGTTATTCTCTCCTCCCCCATGACGTTTTTTAACCACACACGCACAACTTTACAAATTACACCTGGGCAACAGCATGTGCTTTCAGCTTCTAGTAGAAAATAGTTTCCTTGGATGGTCATAGTAAATTAATTTTAAGGACATCTTTAAAGTGAGCACATACTATGTATGACGTGCACAATGGTCACAGCAGTAATGCAATTAAAAAAAAGATTAAAGTAGATAAATGAAGATATTACTAAAGGTATAATTAGTTGTTTACCAGAGAAATAAACCACGTCAAACAAGCAAGCATGTGCAGCTTGTTGTCATTTTTGCCAGGGAACTTTTGCCCTAACTCAAGCTTTCTTTATAATGGCCTGCCCTCGTGCTATTTTTGGCAACATGTTTATATTGAAATAAGGAAATACAAGACCTGTACAAAACAATAAAGAATATCAAGTCACCTTAAATAAATCTGAATTACATACCAAGCCATATTATCATTTTTGCTTTGTTCTTACAGTTAGGTAAAAATTAAATTTCATTAGTTCATTCATGACAAACATTTTAAGTGCACATGCTGAAAATTAAATGCTGATATTTTTCAGATGTCAGTCTTAATGGTGCTTCTATTGTCTCTTTCTTCTCCTTAAGTCTATCTCCACTTCTCTCTGTTCTGCCTCTTTTAGTTTCTTTCTAGTCTGCTTATCCTGTCCCTTTCAGTCCTATTTTCAGAATCTGTCATTGTGGTGTGCCACACTAGCTGTTTTTTCCTTGTCAGCATCTCTGGTCAATTCCACAATGTTGGTTGCTCCTACTACTGGTCGTGCATCTTCTGATTGTTTTTGGAAAGATGTCAAAGCATGTGACATTTGATGTTCTACTGAATATGAATACCATAGATTCTCGATCATGGCTAGAGAGATTTACCTAAATGGCAAGGCTCTGCTGTTAGTCATTGTCTTTTTCCTTCCTGAAACTCCTCCTCTCTTCTGGACTGACGCTCATTCTGCCTGGAATTACTGCATTACTCTCTTTTTGTGGAAAAAGCCTCTAGAATTTAATAGAAAATGATAACTTTTTTGTGTTCCATGTTGTATGAAATATTCATTGGGTCAGAAAGAATGTGAACAGGACTCGATAGCCCAGTGGTAGGGCACTCTGCTGGGAGATCAAGAGTCCAATCCCTGCTCCAATGAATTTTTAAGTGTTTTATAAACAGTGGAACAACTTAATTATCATGGGGTGTGTCTCCTCTCACACCATCTCCCTGCAGAAACAGCATGGACTCCAGTAGTTGTTCCCTCACTGTACCCTTTTATTTTAAATTCCCTCTCCCATTTCCACAACACCCCCCCCCGTGCAACAATCTATTTACAGCACCAACAGCACTTTTTGTCCCTCTCCCCAGGACCTGAGGGGAACAGAGGTCTCCGTCCCTTGATGCCTCCATGTAACTGGGCTCACTCAGCCCTAGTCCCCTCTCTCCCACTTGGGACTTTCTTCCTGTCTCCTTACCGGCCCACCTAGCAAATCCCGCTAAATGTCACCTGGGCAAGGATGAAACAACGGACCTCCATGTAATGAGGCAGAGTGGCCTCATTCTGGTACAGAGGGGTTAACTCACCTTGTTGGACTCAGCTAACCCCACCCCTCCCCTACACCCTCAGAGGAAGGGGAGAGGCAGGGCAGCAAGTATATGAGCGAGGCCCTGCAGCTCAGTTGGAGGCAAGTCAGGAAAGGAGCCAGACATCCTTCTTAGGAGTCGAACTGCCAGCAGAGCCATCAACTGGCTGAGGTGGGTGACAGTTCTCGGAGCCAGCCTGGTGAGAAGACCACCTGCTGCTCCATAAGTCGGAGAGACCCAGGGCAGAAGTGGAGAGTAGGCCACTCTGTGCAGAGACGGGGAACCAGTCCCCAGCGGCCATGGAGCAGTCCCACCAGAGACCGGAAGGAAGTAGCCCAGGGAAACAAGGCGTTGACTCAGCTGTGTGGCTGGGAGGCAAGGCAGTGAACCCATGCTTCCCCGCCGACCATGCAACGAGATCCCTCATTGCTTCTAGGACCCTGGGCTGGGAACCAGTGGAGCAGGGTGGGCCCCCCTATCTTTGGCCCTGCTTTATGAGCACTAACCCTTAGGCCAGAAGGCCTGAGCCATTGACTGTCTACTTGCTTAGATCTCAGGCAGGAGCTCTGAGCCACTGTGTGTCTGCTTGGCTCCCACCCAGAAGGCCTGAGCTACCGGGCCTTAGCTCTGCAAGCCAGGATGCCTGATAGATCAACCCAGTGCAAGCACCAATTCCCTGCTGCCGCCAAAGGGGGCGCCCCTGACCTTAACTTGGGTACACTTTAGGAAAGGGCACAGTGTGACCCTGGGCCAATAAGGTCCAGGCCCTCCAGTCGTGCCTCACACCTTCCTCAAGGAAACAGGTATGCTGGTTTTTAGGACTGGCTGGGTACTACCACCAATTTATTCTGGGTTTCTCAACCATCACAACACCTTTCACTGATCTTCTCAAGAATGGTAGCCCAAGAAAATCCAGTGGACCAAAGCTTGTGAGGAGGCTTTTAGAGTCCTGAAGGCCCAACTCTGCAGAGAACCCATTTTGTACAGCCCTGACTTCACCAAGGAGTTCCTGCTACTGACCGAAGCCTCACGTCCGATGCTAAGAGCCATTTTGTCCCAGGTAGTGTGAGGTGACTAACACCCCATCTTGTACATTAGTTGAAAGCTGTTCCCAAGGAAGAAGGCCTACTTTGTGATTGAAAAGGAGGCGCTGGCAGTAAAGTGGGCAATGGACTTGCTCTGCTACTACTTTCTGGACACTCACTTCACATTAGTCACTGACTATGCCCTCCTATGATGGCTACATGCCATGAAGGATACTAACCCCCAAATTCTGAGATAGTACCGCTCCCTCCAGCCCTTTTCCTTCTGCCTTCAACACTGGGCTGGAAGAGCCCACCTGAATGCTGACTTCTTTTCGCAGGATGAAGGACAGTAAATGGTGGTGAGAGTCAGACCCCTAAATGGGGTCATGATGGGGGGATATGTGATGAAGAAGAGAAACTGCCAGCCAGCACAGCAGGAGTTAAAGAGAGCCTTTGGGTCCAGGTAGCTCTACCCCATTATATCTGCAGCCAATGTCAGGCCTGGAGGGGGGAGAAAAGGAGGGATCCTGGCCCAGTTCAGGGCTGACTGGCGAAGAGGCAGGAGCTAGCTGCCTCCTGCCTGAGTGGAAAGAGCAATAGCCTGCCAAGGCAGCCACCTGGGAGTAAGCACTGTCTCCCCAGCCAAGGGAGACTGTGAAGGAGACCTAGGAGTCTCCAGCACCTGAGGTAACTTCACCAGCTTGCAGCTGCCCCGCCCAAAGGAGCCTGAGACTGCGGCAAGGCGCCACCCATGACACAAGAGAGGACCCTATGGGAACAAGCCACCTAGCAAATTGGACTGGAGGGGCTATGCCCCAAACTGAACAGACAGGTAGAAGTAGCTCAGGGCAGTGGATTTTGACTCCCTGCTGGGAGGCCCCCCAGTTCAGGTGTTGATATACACAGGGCCCTAGGCTGGGACCTGGTGGAGAGGGAGGGTCCAAGTCCCCCTAACCCCCCTGGCCTTAAAGACTGTGAGGCTCCTCAATCAAACAGGGGGCTGAGAGCCATGCGCTCTAACCACTAGGCTGCCTGGCCCTCCAAGCTGCCTGTTACAGGGTAATACTCTCTCCATTTTACAGATGGGTTTTACAAAGGGTTTAGATGCCTGACTGCCACTTTAGACATCTAAATCCAAAATTTAGATGTGGGGCCTGATCCAGTAGGCATGCTCAAAGCATACCTACCCTGCACAAACACAACAGTGAGGGCATCCCAGGTATAGCTTATAGCCCAGTGCTTAGTGCACTCATCTTGGAGGGATCGTAACACAGCATCACATGTTTTAGATGGTCCTACCAGTTTAAACCATGGACTATGACAGAGGTTCTCAAACTTTAGTAATCCAAAGACCCCCATTTTGTTTTAAAATTTTTCAGGGACCACCTAGCCCTCCACTCAGCCCCAGGCCCTGCCCCTACTCCACCCCTTCCCCCAAAGCAAAATATTGGATAGCTGCTTGTTAATCGAGCGCTGTCCATTCTGTGCACTGAATAAGGCAAGGAAAAATAGTATGTGTTCAGGTAATTAAAAGCTGTATCATAATGAATATGCACAAGGGGGCCAAATTAAGGTTTCACAGGCAACCTTAATTCTGGCATTTTGTAATTTTTGAGTGCTTGACTTTGCAACCTTAATAATGTTCTTTTAACATAGTTTTTTGGCAGGGAGAGAGGTTGTAATTTGCGAGGTATTTAAAAGAGCAAACTGAAAAAACAGAAATTCCATCATGAGGCATGATATTGACAGCCCCATGGTTCAGCAGCAGAGTTGGAACCTCTATATCCACTCCACAGACTCAGCCACTTGAGCTAATGGAGTAACTGATAGATTGTCATCCTCTATATGGACCAGGACTAGATGGGGACAAGACGTATACTTTGCTAGTGGGTTTCTCAGATTTGCTGACAGCACAGGAATAGTGAGACTGAGGAATCTTAGATTCCATTCCAGACTCTGGAGGAGAGTGTTCTCTTGACACTTCTGCCTATGCCCCACAAGCTTGACCCCTTCTGCTCCATCCTGGCCCTGTCTCTTCATCACCTCTGATTCCTCATCCAATTCCAGTCTCCTTGCCCAGCCAATCCTAGTCTTCCCCTCCAAGATTGCTGCCTAAGTCCCAATCTCCTCCTCCCTACGTCCATTCACAATCTCCTTGCACAGCTAGTCCCACTTCTCCCCTTGTATCCCAGCTCATCAGATGTTTCCACTTCCCCACTGCGCTTGTTCCTCTCATTTTGGTTTCTAGTCCCAATCTCCTTGTCCAGCCAGTCCCAGACATTCCCTTCCCTCCAGCTACTTGTCCAATTTAAATGTTCCCACCTGAGCTGACTGGCTTCTTGTGTCCACCCCCGAAATTTCCCTCACCAGCTCCCAGTCCCAGTCTAGACCCTCCCAGTCTCAACCTCCCTAGTCAACCAGTCCCCTTTCCCCTCCCCTCCACTCCAGTGCCCAGTTTCATTCTCCTTGCCCAGCCAGTCCCAGTTTCTCTCCTGCCTCAAGGCCTAGTCTCACCAGACTTGTTTTAATCTACTCCTTTCCCTCCCTTGGTCCAGCTTTTGTCCCCTCTGCATTTGAATCAAATGGCTTCTTCCGCACTACCTGGGTGCCAGAAAGTTGTGGGTTTTTTTGCAGGGGGGAGGTGTCACAGAGAGCATTGGAGAGATAGGCTCCTTGCTTTCAGTTCCAGTGCCCAGCCCCACCCTACTTGGAGCAGCAATTATGTGACTTCCACTCTGTAGCCCTGGGCTAGAAGGAGCTTGCACACTTGCTCTGTGGGGATGGTGCTTTGCAGTCTGATAAGCACTAGGACCTGCGGGGAAGATGGAATCTTTGGAGATTTAGCTGTTAAACTCCAAGAAGTCTGTACTGAGCATGTGCACACTGAGATTTTTCAAAGGTTTATACCTTTGGGTGGATTTTCCACAGGAACAAACAACAGGACAATGTTGACACACAGGACAGCACCATGCCAAATTTCAAATCCCTTGTTTAAGGTGTGGGTGTGCTAGATCTCCTCAGAGAAAAGATTGCCAGAGTTTTTTTATTGGGGCAAAACAACGTATTTTCCCCTAGCCTCATTCTCAGAAATGGCTGAACTGTTTGATCAGAAACGTTCAAATAAATAAAACAGCCCGAGGCAGACACCTGGCATGAAAATTTTCAACGGTTGAAGTCTGGTAAAGTTATAAGCATCTGAAAACAGGGGTTTATAAAGGAAAGTGTCAGGCAATCTTAATAGGCAGTGCTACCATCCCCGCCTATAATACAAAAGTTATAAAACAGTAGCTACTGTGGCCCCAATATTGCAATGAGGTGTGCACGCCTGTAGCCCTGCTCCTGAATATAGCTGCATGGAAGTTAGTGGGACTCTGTTGGTGTGTGTGAGTGTGTATGTGTGTGTGTGTAGGTATCCACCATGCAAAACAAGTTGTAGGATTGGGGCCTTGTTTGGATACAGCATGTTGCCTTCCAAAATTATATGATTTTGGTGCTCTGTCATCTCTAAGCACATCTTTATGGTATCTAACTTTGATATGAAACCCTACGTGTGGGTGTCAGGGTATAAAATATATATATATAAATTCTATAAACACTGATGCACACATTGGCACAGCTCATGTATATAACATTTTAATGTGCATAAGTGTTTTTGGAATTAGGGCCTTAGCCACAAACCTTCAGCTTGTGTCCTCAATTGCCTGCTATATCTTATAAATAGGCACATATTTGTAGTTTAATATTTACAAATTAGCTATAAAAATTTTTAATTAAAGCAGTTTTGAGGAAAAAATATTCTCCAAAACATTTTCAGTGAGATATATATTTGAATGCAAAATAGTATCTGCATACAAAAAAAAAAGAAAAGAAAGTAAAAGGAAAAAAAAGAAAAGAAAGAAAACCCCAAAGAAACCCCGGGGAGTAAAATGCCTTGTATTTGATGAAATGGGATATTTTGCAAGCTTCATTTAGAAATAACATCTACTGTATAATGATAACTGTGCAGAACTAGTTGCTATTTTTATAGTGTAATGCTTCACTCTGCTGGAAGTGAATGGAACTTTCCGCTTCATTTTCAGTTTTTAGTTTAATTATGAAAATCTACCCTCTGCTGTATTATTTTTCTGTCATTCATTTGTCTTAAATAATTTTCAGTATAAATAACATTTTAGCACAAATTAAAGCTTTCTGACTTTCAGTTCTAATTTAGGATTCATATATACTCTGCAGATTTTATATTATATTGTGAAAGCTGACTGACATATCTCATTTTGCCTCAGTTTCTCCGGTACTTTAATAGTCTGATAAGAGGGGAACAAAAGGGGGGACAATTGTACCAGTGCCACAAATTCAGGGGTCCCACCAGAACATCTGTAACATTTGTGTAAATAAAGTGGAATGGGAGAGGATTGGGTCCCAGCAAACATGAGGTACTGGGGCCCCAAATGTCTTTAGATGGTCTTGCTCCTAACCCATAAGAAAATATAGATAAAGAAAAAATATGAAAGAAGGGGGAGCATTTCGAGGCAGCTATGATCACACAAGTATTTCTTCTGAGTTTGTCAGACCTCAGCCCTGCAAGTGACATCCCTTGTGGGAGAGGCTCCTTAGTCCATTCCACTTTGACCAAACATTCCAAATAGAGATGTTCCAAAATAGTCTGAATGAAATTCCCAAACAATTTAAAATTCAAATTGTCTAATCAAAATAAAATATACTATGAATGTAGACAGAAAATCAGATTTAGCCAAAGGGAAATGGCTGGATAACTTACCTAATCCTGCTTGGAAAGAGTTAGGCCAGATAGGCGTATATTGGATGCATTACAAAAGAAACAGTATCTTACTTCTCCTCTGCCCCTTGGCGTGGGTGGATGTCAGGAAGACAATCTCTTCCTTCTACTTGGTTGTCATCTTTCCCTCTTTGATCCCGTTGGCCAGCCAACATCTCAGAGAAGCAGCTTCTAGTGTCTGTCTTCCATCCCTCCTCCTCCTTCAGACACTAGTTCTTTATAGCCTGTGGCCATTTTTGATGTTCAGGTTGTGACAGAATTCATTACTCTATAAAACATGCTGGTTGTAGTTACATCAGCATTTCAATTAAACGTTTATCGGGTACCTTACCACTGGAGGGTAAGAGAAACTATATTGTGGTTAATATCTTGTAGCACAATCCCTTTACCCCATGCCCTTCAACTAACTGGAATTTTTTCTCAATTTCCTTTGTCAGAAACTAGCATTTCAAAAGCCCTTTTGATATTGCATGCACCATAGTCAGCCTAAAGGGTGAAGATGATCTAGTGATCCTGGTTTGCATGTCAGTCTCACCTGCCTGGGGTTAGGCTGAGACAAGGTCTGTCCATAAAGCAACAGGATCTATATTTTTTTATGGTTTCCTCCTACCAGTATTTCTATACTATATCAAGAATTAATTATTGACAGGCTAAAGTTAATCTTTCACAGAGGCTAAGGACTGATCTTGATTTACTTTGCTGTGTCCTAGTTTCATCCATGTTTCTTTGGTGATTCTGTATTTTCCAGACCTGACCCACTGGCTTCCTGCTTCTGCCTATTGTACTCCAGCTCATTGGCAAGAAAGTAATAGAGGACCCTAACAAAGAACTAGGAGAAAAGGGGCCATTTCACCCTTCTGAACCCTTGAGACAAGATGACAAAAATCACCAAGCCCTTTTTACAGGTAGCAAGCCCAGTCAGACTTGGAAACGTAAATTAAACCACACACCCACAGAGGAACTTTATTTGTGGTTTGGGTGGTAATTCCCAGAGTTTACTAAAAGTGTGCGTGGCATACTTTTAGCTATTCTGCTGACATGTAGTAATAAATATTTTATTCTACATATGTCCTGGTCATTTTGGAAAACTACAGAGTTCATTGTGGGCCAAAAAAAAATATTTTCAATTTACTTTCTTTCCTTTGTTTTCCACAGAATATATCCTGATCCCAAACAAGCCATACACTACTGACCCTGTTCCTTTGCATTATCCTTCTGCTCATGTAAAACCAACTGCTGTTTCCCAGCTGTTAGTGTAATGCCTAACCTGCATGCCATAATGTCCCCTCTTAGCAGGGGCGGCTCTACCAATTTTGCCGCCCCAAGCAGTCGCCGCTGAATTGCCGCCGCCGCAACAGTGGCGGAGCTGCCACCAAATTGCTGCCACGCCAGGAAGAGCGGCGGAGCTGCCGCCGAATTTCCGCTGCGGGACACGGACTGCCACCCCATTCTGAATGCCGCCCCAAGCACCTGCTTCGAAAGCTGGTGCCTGGAGCCGGCCCTGCCTCTTAGAACATCAGGAAGATCTCCCCCCAGCTCAGCAGCATGTTTTAAGGGGGCCATTTGTGAAGCAGATGATAAGCTCCTTTTCTGATTGCTGGGGTATTGCACAACATACTGAGACAATACAGCAGGTATTGCCAGTTGGTAATTCAATTATCCCAAGGTTGTGTTGACCTCAGAAGGGATCATTGGTGTGCATGGTGCCAATTAAAGCTGGCTGGGAATTTTCCGATTACATGGTTTTCTGTAGGAAAATGCTGACTTGTCAAAACCAAAACTATTTGCAGGAAAGGGTCAGTTTCAACAAGTGTCCAGATTTCGGGAAAAGGAGTGTGTAAAGAGTTTTGAAATTTTCAAAACATCCTGTTTTGACAGTTTTGAAATGGAAAAATGCATTTTTGGTTTGAAATGACTTTTTGTTCAGAAATTTTAATTTACACTAAAAAAGTAAAATATATTTAAGGGTTGAAATGGAAACACAATGATTTGAAATGATCACAATGAAACGTTTCAACTGACTTAGTACAAAAAAAATTCAGATTATTGGTGTGTGAAAAAAATGTGAGATTTTGACTTTTCATTCTGATTTGGGATCTGAAATTTTTTCAAAACCTCAAATTCTCACAGGATGGGAAAAGCCTTTCCTGCCCAGCTCCACTGGTAATATATAATGCAAATTCGGTGCAAAGCCTCATCATACCACAATGCAGATTATTCTTGTTACACACATCATAATAGTTCTGTGGGAGCCATCAGGATTTAGTAAGAGAGCAGAACCTGGTTAAGATTAAAATGAATCCTTTGCCAAGCAGAGTTGGAGCTAAGCTATAAAGTTCATATTTGGATTCAGATCAAACTAGAACAGACCCAGAGTTCTGGGGTATTCAGTTACAAGGCGTTGGTTTATTATGTTGTAGTGATAAGGGCCAGCCATTAAATTTGGCTCTGCATCTGAACTTCTCTAAAAGGTGGGATTGATTGGATCTGTGCATTTATTTTAGCCCCATCTCTATGTACGAAGAACAAATACAGTATGTGGCCATTTTTCCCAGGGGGAACAACTCCACTTCTTCAAAGGTTTTGGTTTCCCTTTCTTCCTTTTGAGAATTCAGGAGCATACACCACACCCTCATATTCTGTCCACTGGGTATGTGACGGACGGTGGATGCAGCTTTGCCCTTGTGAAAATTTAGGTCTTAATTTGTTAAGGCAGCTAGAATACTTTAAGAAGACACATAGCCCAGTTCTATCAGCCTTACTCACAATGAGTAGTGCCTTCTCCAAGAGCGGTTGATACTCACAGAACAAGTACCAAAGATATTACTCACTATGAGTAAGGCTGGTAGATTGGGCCCTATATAAATGATAATTTATTATTTTATTAAGATATGCTGTCTTTACCTATGTAACTTGTTAATTATTGAGAAACTGCCCAGTGCAAACTGAAATCCTCAGTCCATTCTCTCCTACCTCCCATCAGTAAACATGCAATCTTCTCAGTTTTGTATCCTAAAAATAAATATTAGCTGTAGGAGTTTATACTGTAAGTTATTACAATGGGCAGGAACCATCTCTTTCTTTTCAGAGTAGCAGCCATGTTCGTCTGTATTCGCAAAAAGAAAAGGAGTACTTGTGGCACCTTAGAGACTAACAAATTTATTTGAGCATAAGCTTTCGTGAGCTACAGCTCACTTCATCGGATGCATTCAGTGGAAAATACAGTGGGGAGATTTATATACACAGAGAACATGAAACAATGGGTGTTACCATACACACTGTAACGAGAGTGATCACTTAAGGTGAGCTATTACCAGCAGGTGAGCGGGGGGGCGGAAGGGGAGGAGAACCTTTTGTAGTGATAATCAAGGTGGGCCATTTCCAGCAGTTGACAAGAACGTCTGAGGAACAGTGGTGAGTGTGGAGTACTTGTGGCACTCTTTCTTTATCTGCTGTGAAGCAAAAACTTTGTGTGCTATCAAGTAATAAATAATAAGCTATTGACCACGACCTGCCATGCAATTGCTATATTGATTTGGCTGGAAGTGAAGTCTTTTAGTCCAGGGTGATGCCTGCATACTATGGTCTGGTGATGGGACACCTAGAAATACCTGAAATAGATAACACCAGGCAGTCAGTTAGGTGGCAGGAGATTCTGAAATCTGAAGTGTTTTCTTCCTCATCTCCATAAGATGGGGCAATAGCTCCTCTAGCAGGCTGATGTTTGAGTGCTCATACTTGAATCAAATGAACTGTAAGTCTCTCTTCAATTCTTACCGCTGTCGTTTGCAGCCTTATATGCCTGCAAACATCAGTCAAATCTTCCTTTGTGTAGATTAGGATTTTAAAAGGTGCCGGGGAAACCTCCAGAGAAAGTTAATTAATCTTCATTTAACTTATAAGTGGAACCAGTTAAGGAGGTGATAAGAGAACAAAGAGAATTTTGCAATGTTTCATAACCAATTATTTTTGCTGTGTCTACCAAGGGTAGTGCTACAGCTTTTTATGCTGCGGTTCATTCAGTCAAATATTGTCGGATTTGATGTTAGGGTCTGTGCTGATCTGTAAGCTGTTTAGGTGGATATTATATTATCATTATCATCCTTATTATAATTTACTGTCAGTGCAGCACTAGCAGAGATGCTGGACAGCATGTTTTTGTCACTGTAGAATGGTGAGAATTTTGCTATGTATAGGGGAAATGGCTGTAGCTACCTCTAAGATACCCTAGAGCAGAGGATGCGTTCATACTGTGGTCCTTTTCATACCCTATTTCTACAGGAGGTCATGGAAATAGATACTGGGTTTTCTCTTTAAAGTGTTTCAACTGGATGAGGTTATGAAGCCAGGGGCCCACTGTGGAAGCCTCTGTGAAACTGCATTGCCCCAGGTGAGTTTACCAAAGGATTGTATGTGAAGGAGGCAAAATACCTCCCTGAATAGCTCAGAGCACAGGGGCATTTGCAAGCCTGCTTTTTTTAGTGAGACAAGTCTGTTCCTTCCTGCCCCCACTGAGACAACATGCACCTCTGGGGTGTATGGCTTGAGCAATTTCTGTGCTCTCCCAAGTCTAGGAACTACAATTGTAAGTGGCCCTTATGCAGGATGTTCAAGGGGTAAGGGGCCCCTCCTGTATACTAGCACAAGGGCCATGGATTAATGGCTAAACAGTTTCACTAAAGCAGTCAGCCATTAATCAGAAGTTTGATAATAGCAAATGAAAGCATGGTATATAGACATTTACTAATGATTCCTGATTCCTTTTGTTGCACAGAGAGTACATAAAATGGAAAATATGCATTGAATACATGAATTGAGTGACAGGTGCTCATGAGCATGGATCCAACAAAGCTGGGCTTTTGTGCGTTCCATTTGCTGGCTATATGCATATATGTTAGAGTCTGTGTCCCAAGTGAAATAGGGTGTCACTTACACAGTGTAAGATTAGATAAGTATACAAAAAGTTATATTATCTTTGCTAAAGAAAATATATGCTTTGCAGTTTGTGTGAAGTGCAGGTCCTGTTAGCAGTTGTGGGAAGGCCTTGAAATAATGTGGCATAATTGGAAAAACTGGATTTGGAAAGTAATGGATAAGATGGAGAAAATGTCCTTGAAGAGGAGGCTCCAGTTACCAAGGTTGGTTCCAAGTGGTGTAAAGAAAGAAATTCCCCAGCAGTCACTTAAGGTCAGTAAAAATGTATAAAAGGGGGAGCTCTTAGAGAAGTTATATTCAATAGGTGGCCCATGGACCAAATGTGTCCAGCCAAAGCTTCCTGTGTGGCTAACAAACTGACCTTTAAAAATGTTTATTATTAAATTAGACTGGCGGCTGTCAGCCCCAAACCGTGCCTCCTGGAGCTGAACTCAAAGAAAAGGCAGCAAAATACAAGTTCTCCCAAGGTGCCATTTTCCCTAAGGCCAGCCCTGGACCTCATTTTTTTCCTTAGTGATGGAAATGAAGCAAAAAATGAATGCAATTGGGAGTAAATGTTGCAAAGTCAACAGCAAAAACTGAGCTTTTAACCCAAATTGGACACCTCATTATGCCATCTCATTTAAATGCAAAACCTTTGTGTTTAATATGCCAAACCACTGTTATCATGTTCTAAAGTTATCAACATGAGGCACCACTTTGAATCAAAGCACAGAAACTTCAGTGTAGCCTATCCTTCTGGCAGTGTTGCAAGATGTGACAAAACTGAAAATCTGAAGTATTCATATCACATTTCAAATGTCATTCTCACATCAGCGACTATATAGGAAAAAGCAATAGCTGCTTTTCTTCAGAGAATGTGGTTACTTGCTAAAAAGAAATAGCCTTTCCTGGATGCTGAGCTTGTGAAGGAGTGCACATTGGAAATGGTGGAGGAGCTTTTTGCTGGCGATAAAAACAAAGATGACGTGAACCGTGTGAAGCAAGTTCCCCTGTCTGATTCCACTGCAGTGCAAAGATTGGAGGTTATTTACAAGGATTTTTTTTGTCAGAACTGCTTTCTGATTTAAAAAATGCAAAATATTTGTCTCTTGCAGTGGATAAATCAAGCAATTTAAGTGACACGGTTACCTTATTTTTAGGTGCCAATTAAATTAGCCTACAATAGCACTTCTAATTTAACAAGAGGGTAACAAGATTGTGTCCCGCCCTAAAGGAATTGCCAGGGTGTTACCAGGGGGCTTGCCTCCAGCCCGCAGAGGGCTCCTCAGAGCCATAGGCGCCGACTGGAGCAAGCACGGGGAAAAATTGGCGGGTGCTCTGCACCCACCAGCAGCCAAGCTCCCCTCCCTGCCCCACCTCACCTCTGCCTCTTCCCCTGAGCGCGCCGCGTGCCTGCTTCTCCGCCTACCTCCCAGCACTTGCTGCTGCAAAACAGCTGTTTCGCGGTATAACAAGCTCCGGGAGGGAGGGGGAGGAGTGGGAACAGGGTGCGCTCAGGGGAGGAGGCGGGGAAGAGGTGGGGTCGGGGTGGGGCTTTGGGGAAGGGGTTGGAATAGGGGCAGGGAGGGGGCGGAGTTGGGGCGGGGACTTTGGGGAAGGGGTTGGAATGAGGGTGGGGCAGGAGCGGAGTCAGGGCAGGGCCGGGGGAAAGGTGAGTGGAGCACCCTTCGGCGCCAGCAGAAGTCGGCAACTATGCCCAGAGCAAGCTAGTCTTGCTAACCCTTGAAAGCATACGGATACAGCCTTCCGCTCAAGGATTGACACATGCAAGCAGAAATTCTTTGAAAACCAAAGAATTATTTATTTAACAGAAATAAAAAAAATTACAGTGAGTTTAATAAAACGAGGAAAAAAATACATAGGATTCAATAAAATACAATAGAATTACATTTAAGAATTGTACAATAAAGCGATGCAACAAAATAAAAGACATAGACTGTATAAAATATCTAACACATACAGAGAATACAGTAGTTCCAATGTAATAAGCATATAAGATCCTGCATACACAAAGGCTTTAGTCTTAGTGTTACAGTCTAACACCATACTTAATACAATGTAGTATACATGGCCTCTACATACACATACACAGAAACCATTATCATGTCACAGATTAAAACAAACATTTACTTAACCCTAACCTTAACATTTAACACTAAACATTTAATATTTAACAGCCAGTGCTCACAGGATAAGCGCCGCAGGATGGGCAGGGGAGATCTCATTCAGAAGCACTGTATTTTCCACTGAATGCATCCGATGAAGTGAGCCGTAGCTCATAAAAGCTTATGCTCAAATAAATTTGTTAGTCTCTAAGGTGCCACAAGTACTCCTTTTCTTTTTGCGGATACAGACTAACACGGCTGCTACTCTGAAACCATTCAGAAGCAGGTATCCAACTTTATTAACCAACACACCCAGGTACCCTTAAAGAAAATAATTTATGAAATTAGACTTACACTCTCACACCAAAATCTTTCTGACTCATCTTAGGTCCTTCTGCTCTGTCAATATAAAAGATTAAGATGTCAGCACCTAGAGAAGATGGTTGTTGCTGACAGGTCACGGCGGTTATCTGCCAGAGCTGCTGCAGTAGTGGTTAGCTGCGTCATAGCTGCCTTATAAGCTGCTGCCCTCTAGAGCAGTGGTTCTCAAAGCTGGTCCGCCACTTGTGCAGGGAAAGCCCCTGGTGCGCCGGACAGGTTTGTTTACCTGCCGCGTCCGCAGGTTCGGCCGATCGTGGCTCCCACTGGCCGCGGTTCGCCGCTCCAGGCCAATGGGGGCTGCGGGAAGGGAGGCCAGTACGTCCCTTGGCCCGCGCTGTTTCCTGCAGCCCCCATTGACCTGGAGCGGCAAACCGCGGCCAGGGGGAGATGCGATCGGCTGAACCTGCGGACGCGGCAGGTAAACAAACTGGTCCGGTGCGCCAGGGGCTTTCCCTGAACAAGCGGCGAACCAGCTTTGAGAACCACTGCTCTAGAAGGTTCTACTGCTATTGCTCCTGCAGGTAGCTGTTTGAGTTGCTATGGAAGCTGTTGCCATGGAGACTTAGAAATCTGTTGCTGCTGCTGCTTCTTCCTGAGGCGTCTGATCTTCACAAACCCCCTCAAACCCTACATCTTCAGCCTGCTAGCTGTTGGCCTTATATACTGGTTGCTCTCTCAAGGTCAGCTCGTCTCAGTCAATCAGCTTCTAGCTTTTCTAGCTCCTCCCCATTATGTCATACCTATTTTTAGATACAGCTCCTCCCCCGACACCATCTTGGGTAGAGCTCCTCCCCATTCTATTTTTTAGATAGCAAAGTTCCTCCCTATGAGTTGCTGGAACCTTCTGGAATTTTCCCCTCTCTAAATTTAAACTATGTCATCCCAGTCTTGCCATTTTGATCCACCATGTTGGATTCTCTAATTTTAAACTATCACTAATTTCTACTTATTTAAAGCCTAAATCATAGAACTTATTACTGTTTTACGCAAATCAAAGTATCCTGATACTGTCACCACCTTAATTATATCAAATGTTTGCGATATTTAAACCCTTTTTCAGTTTTTCTCTGCCAGTGTTTATCAAGGTGCTGCAAGGTTTTTCAAAACAGCTAAAAGCAAAATCTCTTGTTACAACACTGCCCAGCTATTTTGTTACATTTTATGATGGTGACATTTTGAAGGAAAATTTTTTGTGCTTAATACCATTAGAAACCTACACCAGAGGAGAGATCATTTCTGAAAAGGTAAAAGGCTTTTTTGAAAAAAATGGTTTAGATCTGCAAAAGTAAACTTGCTTGTTACATATGGCAGTCCCTCCATGGCAGGGAAAGAGAAGGTCTTTGCTTCATATTTGGCTGTGATACACCCTTCATTAAATACACTTCACTGCATCATTCACCAGTGTCCTGTGCAGTAAGTTGTCTGGGAACTTGAAAAAAAACAGTGGGTATTGTGATCAGACTAGTGAACTACATACGCTCAACTTCTATCTTACAACATAGTCTTCTTAAAGCTCTTTTACAAGACGTTTCAGCCGAATACAGTAACCTGTTGCAACACAACAATGTTTGCTGGTTAAGTAGGGAGCGTGTGTTAGAGAGGTTTTGTGTGCTTCAAAAAAATATATAGAATTTTTTGCAAACCACATGACCAAAAAGGTTTGTGAGTTCCTGGAATTTATGAATGATGTCCCCTCTATGTCACAGGTAGCTTTTCTGTGCAATATTACTGGTCACTTGAATTCCCTCAACTTGCAGTTCCCAGGCCATGCAAGCAGTGTTGGGGATCTGTTTGAAAAAGTGTGTGCCTTTCAGAGAAATCCTGAAATCTTTCAGACAGATGTAACAAGAAAGATGTTGCACTTTCCCATATTATGTGTTGTTGCTACAGGGGAAACTTAGATGAAAATGATGCAAGAATTCCTAAACAATCTGATTGGAAATTGTAAAATGCAATTTGAGAATGTTAAAATTTCAAAGGATTTGCTTTTATTTGTTTGTAATCATTTGTTATCTCTGCCGATGGACCTTAGCCTCTGAAGCAAAGAACATTCTCGATTCAATTGATGAAGGTGCATTTCAATTTGAAATTGTAAGGTTCCAGAGCTCAGATGTTTTGAAGTCAAAATTCAGAGAAGTAGGACTTTGTGATTTCTGGATTCTATATGCTGACCAGTTTCAGAATAGCTAGAATCTAGCCGTCTGTCTTTTAACGATGTTTGGATCAACGTACCTCTGCAAATCTGGGTTTTCTACCATAAACATTATAAAAAACCAACACCACAATTGCCTGACAGATGAGCATCTTCAACCACGCATGTGCCTTGCCTGGACCTCCTATAAACCACTCTTCACAAAGCTTGCCAGAGATCATCGATGTCACCTCTCCCATTAGAGATTGCCACAAATACAGGTAACAATGTTGATTTATAAACTTTGTTAAAAGATACTAACACTTATGTTGCAATCAAGGTCTTTATTTATTGGCAGCTGAAGTTTTTATTTTATTTTATTTTGTCACCCTTCTGCGCAAATGGCCTGCCTCTTATCATAAAATTCTCAAATCGGTCCACAGGTAGATCTAATTAAGTATCACTGTCTGAGAGGGTTTGTTACTAGCACCTGCCTGACCAAGTTGGAGCCAGCCAACATGGGTTTAAGCACGCTGGGTCTAGTTCTGTTGTAAGTATCTGATCACTACGTATGACTACATGTGACTATATGTGTGTGATTACTGTGTAGACACTGAAGGCACGTTTGGAGCAGCTGAATGAAGACCAATTAGCCTTTGGATTAAATAAAGGAATTTCTGGTTAAATTGGCGTCGTGATGATACTCTGTAATAATTCATTCCAACACCCAGTAAATTACGTAACTATGATAGGCACATTTACAAACCGGAAATAAAAATGAATTTTCCCATCCTTTCTCCCTCTGAAAGCTTTACAATATGAGTGAAGAAAAATAGTTTCAATGCCTCCACCCAGTTCAATATTCCCATATAGTTTAATGTTTTCCCTTTTTTGTTATCTCTCTCTGGAGAGTCCTTAGCTTAACGTTTGTTTCCTTTCCATTCCAAATTCTGTGAAAGAACTTTAGCACGTGCAAGGAAAGGAGAAGGGCAGCACAGAGAAACTGGCTCTCACTGCACACTACTCAGCAGAGTCGGTACCCAAATAACAGCGGACCCCCCATCCTCATAATGTGAGAGTAGGGCTGGGGAGGAATACATAGTCCCTTGGCGTCAGCCTGATTTAGTGCAGTAGTAATAGAAGAGGGAAAACAAGCAGCAGTTTCTCCATCAGCAGGAGGCAGAGAAATAAAAAAATCAGGGATAAGTACAATTGTCTTGTAGCAATTTGACAACTATAGATGTTAATGAACAAGGCAGTGCTCAAATTCTGTAGGATAACTCGGGTGAAAACCTAGCCCCATTGACGTCAATAGTTTTGCCATTGACTTCAGTGAAGCCAGGATTTCACCTGTGGCGTATTTACTTGAACCAGGGATAGGGAACCCTTAAATGGTTCACACTTCAGATTCAGGTTGGGGAGGCATCCAAAAATTTGTATTCTCATCTGAAATTCATCCAGAGCTCTTGAGTCTACACAACTGGGATTGAAGTTTTCTTTGGAGATTTCTCTGACACTTCCATTTGCAGTCCTAACAGAAATGGTGCATGAATATCCTCTCTCATGGTATTGGGCACTTTCGGCAACAGTCTCAGCTGGAAATTGGAAGTTTAAAAAAATCCCGTATCAGAATATTTCAAAACCTTATGGACAGGTTGGGAATTCCTCTGTGGTTCTAAACCTAGAACAAGGGAAGGGGTTGCTGCTGGTCTGTTTTACCTGAGATTATAATGTCTCTATTCTGCTTCCATAGACAGAAAGAAGCCATCTACTTTCAGTCTAAAATGACATTTGTTTGTTTTAAATTTAAAAAAAGAAGAAAAAACAAAAATGTAATTACGAGAGAGCGAAGTGTGTGTGAGCATCTCTTTTGTAACAGACTGCAACAAGTCTGAGAACAAAATGGTGGCTGTTTTTACACATTGGCGGGATTCTTAGAAATGTAGAGGTACAGTATACAGATGTACTAGTTTCATAGCTACATGTATCACAGTATCCCGTCTCAGAAGGCTAAAGTATTGGTTTTGCTTTGAAGCTTTTGGGGATTTGCCTATGTAATTTCCGATAAAGCAATGTGCAGTCCCCATGTATTACTAGAGTCATGTCTGACTAGTTGTTATAGGTAGAGCTGTGTGAAATTTTTTGGATGAAACCTTTTTTTGCTGAAAAATGCAGATTTGGGTCGGCTGAAATCACAGGCGCTGGCTTCCTCCTGGCCCCAGGGGTGCTCAACCCCGCTCCATGCCCCACCTCCACTCTACCCCTTCTCCCAAACCTCTGCCCCCACTCCACCCCCACCACGCCTCTTCCCCACTTTTCCTGTATAGTTCCGTCCCCTCCCCTGAGCGCACTCAGTCCCTGCTCCTCCCCCTCCCCCAGTGCCTCCTGCACACCATGGAACAGCTGATCTGCGCGGGCAGGAGGCTCTGGGAGGGAGTGGGAGGAGCTGACTGCCGGTGGGTGCTAAGCACCCACTAATTTTTTTCTGTGGGTGCTCTAGCCCTGGAGCACCCATGGAGTCGGCGTCTATGGCTGAAATATTTCATGACTCTGTGTCAAATTTACCAAATTATTTTGGTTAGGGGAAAAAGCCATACCAAAACAAACAAATCTGCAAATATTGAAATGTTTTGTTCTGATATTTTCAAAATAAAATGTTTTGACTTTTCAATTTGAAATGACTTTTCATTTCAAATTTTATGTCAATTTTATTTTTAAATGTAAGCAACCCCAGAAAACAAAATAAAATATTTCTTTTCAGGTCGAACTAAACATTTTGTTTGACCCAAACATTTTTGACTTTTTTTGGTTTGACAAAAAAAAAATTTTTTAATTTCATTTTGGCTTGACCCAATACAATTTTTTTTTTCCAGTTTGGCCAATAAACTGAAAAATCAATTATTTTCCCACCTCTATTCCTGTCCTCAAAAGCACTTGCAACCTTTCCCAGCTTGTAGTATCCATAGACTTTATGAATGTATTCTCTATGCCATTATCTAAATCGTTTATGAAGATATTGAACAGAACAAGTATAAGTGCATAATACAAGTTGCAAGCCTGGAGCTTAATCCAATGATGTGACTGTCAGACACTAATTCTATTTTTGATAAATTGTTCATATTATTATAAATAATATAGTTTAAATATTTGTATAAATAACACTAATGTTCTGAATAACTGAATCAAAACTGAGGGAAAAAATCTTAGCTGAAATCCTGATTCTGATTTTCAGCCTTATATCTGACTTTCCAGGCATTGGTGAGTTTCAGTCAGATCCCTTTGATATCTCTCTTAGGCCCCATGACATATAAACACTTCTGGATGTACTTAACTTTGAAATCAATGGGACTATTCATATGTTTAAAGTTAAGCATGTGCATAAGTGTTTTCTGGATTGGGGCCTTAATGTGTGTGTGAATATAAAAATAGGAATGGAGAAAGAGAGATCTTAAAATCTTTTTGCTTCAAAAAATCTAAGTTGACAGAAAAATTGCTTATGTGTGCAGAAAAATACAAATTCATGGCGTTGCAACTGTAAAGATATTTTGTATTGAAAAAGCACCCTAGGAAGTATGACTTTTTTCTAAAAAACAATTAGTTCTCAATACTGGACATCTACCAGCAGAGGGCACTCCTAATCCTCAATAAAAATAATGTGGTTCACTAGAACAATAGTGATATAATCAGACCTGCCTAATCTGGAAACATGCTTTACATGATTTATATCCCATTGGCATCTGGATTATGAGTCAACAGATGATAAAGTCAGATATTTATGACACCTCCATTTACCACCATTTGCAAAACAGTGCTAAATACCCTATAACTGATGCATTTGATTTAAAAGTCACTTTCAGTATACTAGCTCTAGTGATTTCTTCACAAAAGAATACAGTGCTAAACTCAGGCTGTGAAGGGAGTTTGCTAAAAGAAATAATTAACAATGGGGTCTGTGTTTCTGTAGCAACGTCCTCAGCGTCCACGGAGTGTTAGTCCCAGGTCAAGATGCTATTTCTGGCTTAGTATATTATGTTGTTACTAATGAAGGCCTAGGAGTGGCTTATTTGGCTGTAAGTGAGGGGAGAGGCAGCTGATGGTGTAGGTGAGTGCTCTGTAGAGCTGTGAGAAAAGCTTTGCCACTTCCTTTTACAAGATCTTGCACCCCTCACAACTTTTTTGCCTTATGCAACATTTCAATAAAATGGTTATTTTTTGCATTGAAAAGCACGAATTACATATTTTTTTACAGTGCTGCTCTGTCTTCATTTGAAAAGGGACTGTTTTGTCATAGCAAAATTTGTCACAATAATTATCTCATTTTTGAGTTTTAACAAAACGCTAAACAAAACCCACCAGGATTTTTTAGCAGCTTTTCATGTTGTTTGCAAATAATTGCCAAACCTCTAATGGCCAGGCTCTGGGTCTGGCCAAACCTGGGCTGGAAAGGAGGGACCCTACCTGCCTCTTTCTTCCAACCTCGACTCTACATTGTATTAGTGAAATCCTTCTGCCAGGCAGAGCTGGCAGCAACCAGGCCTGGATTCAATATCTAGAGGTTCCTTTCCATCGATACAACACAGAACCGGCTTGAGTCCCCACGCAGTAACCTGGGTGCCTCTGAGGGGCCATACTTCCCCTCTCGCAAGCACAAACTCTGAGTGTAGAAAAGAAACTTTTAATGAAAGGAGGGAAGTCACCCAACATTAATTAGGGAAAATGCCACAAGCAGGATTCATAATAATAAAACTGTGAGCAGGACACCCACCCCAGAGTGCGTGGGACAGTGCCTTCTGCCTCATGCTCTTGAGTTCTACAACCAAAAGTTCCTTTTCTCTGCTCCCTCACCATACTCCACTTGCAGTGGTTGTCCTTGGTCAGAGAGGACCCAGCGTTCCGGGGCGCATCTGTGTGAGTTCATCTCCTACCTAGGGAAGAAGGCACCTGGCTTGCTCTGCCATCTGAGAACTTGCTTTGGCTGGCCGCCCCACCAGCCGCTGCACCTTGATGCCTGGCCGCACCGCCAGCTGCTGCACCTTGATGCCTGGCAGCCCCATCAGCTGCTGTTCCTCTCCGCTGGCCATCCCACCAGCCACTCATTCTGCTCGCTGCCTCACCAGCCACTTTTTCGCCAACTGTCAGCCACCTTCTGTTGCCAGCTGCCTCTCTGCCGTGACCTCTGCACATCAGTCTCTTTGTAATTTTCAGCTCTTTGCAGGCTGGGCAGAAACATAGTCCCACCACAACTGATTTCAGCTCTGATTGAGCATTTAAAATAACAAAGAGGCTCCTTATTAAGTCTTTTTAGCTCTTTCTTTGAACAGTGGGGAGGAACAGATTAAACCAGAGTGGGGACTCTTGGGGAGAGTCTACACCTCTTGGCTGGAACACCTGCTCCCCACCTCTCTTACTTTCACAGGGTTCTGGCATATGAGCCTCTGGCTCAATGAGGTCCTTTCAGCTGAGGGTGACCCCCTTATTTGGGACAGGTTAAGCACAGTTCTGCTCCCCTTTATTCATACAATAATGACAAAACATTGGTAGCAGCATTTCACTACCGCTGCATTCAGTACTAAAGTGATTTGTAAGCCAACACCAGCCAAAGTTGATTACTTTGAGCAACACTGCTCTATCTGCTGGATATCTAAGCAGAGTAGGTGTGCTCATGTAAATACAGTTTGCTCCTGAAGTCTCTCCCCGTCCCAGGTAACTGTCAGGGAAGAATTTATTCAGATCCTGCTTACATCAGCAATGCTTTTTGGTTGGGAATAGATGACCACCATGTTCTACTTGCAGCATTGTAAAGACTGCATAGCAAGATATGTGGGAAGAAGGAAGGCATTCAAGTCAGGGGAGTAGCAGGCATTCTGCATGGACGTCCCAGGATCTTAGGGGTGGAAATGCCGGTGAATCTTTGGGCTGGGCTTTGTGTTTCTTCCAAATGTTCCCATCTAGTCTGCTTTGCTCAGGGAAGAGCTTCTTTCTCTGTGTGCGTATGACCCTGATTCTCTGCTTGTGGTTTCCTCTTAGCACTCCAAGGATTTCTGACTTCCACTTTGAAGGATGGACCCAATTTCACCGTAATGATTTATGGGCTGTTTGTTCATGGTTCCTTTGCTTTGCCATTCAGATCAGTTTCAGTGTTTTGCCATTGCTTCAGCTTTGATGTCACTGTGAAACAGCTTCAATGGTTTTGAGACATCTAGAGAGAAATAGGGAAAGTCACCTGAAGGAAAAAAAATATCAGCATTGGCCTTCTGCAATGGCATGTGTAATACTACACATGGGATGAGGATATCATTCTAAGGTATTGCTACACACAGGGCCAGATTCTGGTCCCAGCTCTGCCTCCTTTGTGCTGTTCTGGTGGTGCAAAGCAGTTGGAAATCCATTTTAACTGACTGTCAGAAGACTCTTACTTTGGTAGGAGAATCCCCACTTGGGATACAACTGATGTAGCTGCTCCTGTGCCATCCCTTTCCTGGCCCCTCAGGGTGCTGGGAGTGTGTACAGTCTCCAGCTGCTCACCAGCTGCCAGAAAGGTCCTGTGGGACCTTGGGCATGTTTTTCTGAGGGCAAATATGCACGTCTCAAGATCCATGAGTTTAGGGCTGTGGATCACTGTGGATCATCAAGCTCTGTGTGATTAGAAGAGCATAGTTCTGCCTCTTTGGCATCACCTCTAATTCCTCCTTACAACAGATAGTGCAATCAGTTTTCCGTGACTCAAGATAGCAGATTATTTTGTATTAGTTTTTCTCTGCACATTTTTTGCATACGAGAAAGTTATGGCTCAGAGTGAGTATTATTGCTTGGCCAGGAAGTTATTTTAATCTCACTTCAGCAAGGTCTGGTGTTGACTGTACACTTTAAAAGTGCTTCTCTTATCTGTTTTCCTTCTTTTCATATCCTCTTCACACTCCGTGACACCTTCACAAGATTCCTCGAATGCCTGCCTGCTGAGAGAAGTTCTGCAGAGATTTAGAATCATAGAATCATAGACTTTAAGGTCAGAAGGGACCATTATGATCATCTAGTCTGACCTGCGCAATGCAGGGCACAGAATCTCACTCATCCACTCCTGTAACAAACCTCTAACCTATGTCTGAGCTATTGAAGTTCTCAAATCATGGTTTAAAGACTTCGAGGTGCAGAGAATCCTCCAGCAAGTGACCCATGCCCCATGCTGCAGAGGAAGGCAAAAAACCCCCAGGGCCTCTGCCAATCTGCCCTGGAGGAAATTCCTTCCTGGCCCCAAATGTGGTGATCAGCTAAACCCTGAGCATGTGGGCAAGACTCACCGGCCAGACACCCAGGAAAGAATTCTCTATAGTAACTCAGATCCCACGCCATCTGACATCCCATCACAGGCCATTGGGCATATCTACTGCTAATAGTTGAAGATCAATTAATTGCCAGAATTAGGCTATCCCATCATATCATCCCTTCCATAAACTTATCAAGCTTAGTCTTGAAGCCAGATATGTCTTTTGCCCCCACTGTTTCCCTTGGAAGGCTGTTCCAGAACTTCACTCCTCTGATGGTTAAAAACCTTCATCTAATTTCAAGTCTAAACTTCCTGATGGCCAGTTTATATCCATTTGTTCTTGTGTCCATATTGTTACTGAGCTTCCACGGAGGGAGAAGAATTATTTATCCCTCTGATATATTTATCCCTCTGATATATATGAATTATTTATCCCTCTGATATATTTATAGAGAGCAATCATATCTCCCCTCAGCCTTATTTTGGTTAGGCTAAACAAGCCAAGCTCTTTGAGTCTCTTTTCATAAGACAGGTTTTCCATTCCTCGGATCATCCTAGTAGCCCTTCTCTGTATCTGTTCCAGTTTGAATTCATCTTTCTTAAACATGGGAGACCAGAACTGCACACAATATTCCAGATGAGGTCTCACCAGTGCCTTGTATAATGGTACTAACACCTTCATATCTCTACTGGAAATACCTTATCTGATGCATCCCAAGACCACATTAGCTTTTTTCACATCCATATCACATTGGCAGCTCATAGTCATCCTTTGATCAACCAATACTCCGAGGTCCTTCTCCTCCTTTGTTACTTCCAAGTGATGTGTCCCCAGTTTATAACAAAAATTCTTGTTATTAATCCCTAAGTGCATGACCTTGCACTTTTCACTATTAAATTTCATCCTATTACTATTTACTCCAGTTTACAAGGTCATCCAGAGCTTCCTGTATGATATCCAGGTCCTTCTCTGTATTGGCAATACCTCCCAGCTTTGTGTCATCCACAAACTTTATTAGCACATTCCTGCTTTTTGTGCCAAGGTCAGTAATAAAAAGATTAAATAAGATTGGTCCCAAAACCGATCCCTGAGGATCTCCACTAGTAATCTCCTTCCAGCCTGACAGTTCACCTTTCAGTGTGACCCGTTGTAGTCTCCCCTTTAACCAGTTCCTTATCCACCTTTCAATTTTCATATTGATCCCCATCTTTTCCAATTTAGCTAATAATTCCCCATGTGGAACCATATCAAATGCCTTACTGAAATCGAGGTACATTAGATCCACTGCATTTCCTTTGTCTAAAAAATCTGTTACCTTCTCAAAGAAGGAGATCAAGTTGGTTTGACACAATCTACCCTTTGTAAAACCATGTTGTATTTTGTCCCAATTACCATTGACATCAATGTCCTTAACTACTTTCTCCTTCAAAATTTTTTGCAAGACCTAGCATACTACAGATGTCAAACTAACAGGCCTGTAGTTGCCCAGATCACTTTTTTTTCCTTTCTTAAAAATAGGAACTATGTTAGCAATTCTCCAGTCATACAGTACAACCCCTGAGTTTACAGATTAATTAAAAATCTTTGCTAATGGGCTTGCAATTTCATGTGCCAGTTCCTTTAATATTCTTGGATGAAGATTATCTGGGCTACCCAATTTAGTCCTATTAAGCTGATCAAGTTTGGCTTCTACCTCGGATGGGGTAATATCTACCTCCACATCCTCCTTCCCATTTGTCGTCCTACCATTATCCCTAAGATCCTCATTAGCCTCATTAAAGACTGAGGCAAAGTATTTGTTTAGATATTTGGTCATGCCTAGATTATCCTTCACCTGCACTCCATCCTCAGTGTTTAGCGGTCCCACTTCTTCTTTCTTTGTTTTCTTATTTATATGGCTATAGAACATCCGATGAAGTGAGCTGTAGCTCACGAAAGCTTATGCTCAAATAAATTTGTTAGTCTCTAAGGTGCCACAAGTACTCCTTTTCTTTTTGCGAATACAGACTAACACGGCTGCTACTCTGAAACCTGTCTTTTACTACTGGTTTCAATTCCCATTGCAAGGTCCAGCTCTACATGGCTTTTGGCCTTTCTCACTTTATCCCTACATGTTCTGACCTCAATAAAGTAGCTTTCCTTGCTAATCCCTCCCATCTTCCATGCCTTGTAGGCTTTCTGCTTTTTCTTAATCACCTCTCTAAGGTACTTGCTCATCCAGCTTGGTCTACAACTCCTGCCTATGAATTTTTTCCCCTTTCTTGGGATCCAGGATTCTGATAGTTTCTGCAGCTTTGACTTGAAGTAATTCCAGGCCTCCTCCGCCTTTAGATCCACAAGTTCTTCAGTACAATCCACTTCCCTAACTAATTTCCTTAATTTTTTAAAGTTAGCTCTTTTGAAATAAAAAACCCGAGTCACAGATCTATTTTTATTTATCTTACCATTTAGTTTGAACTGAATTAGCTCATGATTGCTCGAACCAAGATTGTCCCCTACAACCATTTCTTCTATGAGGTCCTCACTACTCACCAAAACCAAATCTAAAATGGCATCCCCTCTTGTCAGTTCAGCAACTACTTGGTGAGGGAATCCATCAGCTATCACATCCAGGAGAATCTGAGCCCTATTATTATTATTAGCACTTGTCCTCCAATCTGTATCTGGGAAGTTAAAGTCTCCCATGATCACACAATTACCATTAGTATTTACTTCATTAAAAACATTAAAGAGGTCTCTATCCATATCCAGATCGGATCCCGGCGGTCTATAGCACACCCCAAGCACTATCCCAGGGGAGGCTCTAGTAGCTTTCTTCCCCAATGTGATTTTTGCCCAGACAGACTGTGTCTTATCCATTCCATCACTTCTTATTTCTTTACAGTCTATCTCATCATTGATATACAATGCTACTCCACCACCTTTGGCTTTATTTCTGTCTTTCCTAAACAGCACATACCCTTCAATACCTGTACTCCTATCATGACTACTCTTCCACCATGTTTTTGTTATCCCTATAATATCTGGTTTCACTTCCAGCACCAGGAGCTCTAGTTCCTCCATTTTGTTACCTAAGCTCCTCGCATTAGTGTACAAACATCTTAATTTTTGCTGTTTGGCCTCGCTCACATTCTTTACCCGATTAGGCACAGACATTCTACCGCCAGTATCACCTATTAAACTGGTATCCACACTGCCCTTCCTCCTTGTGTCCATTCTCCTACGCACGGCTGTATCCTTTTCTTACTTCATTTTCTTCCCTCTCAATGTTAAAATCCAGCGTGGAGATTACCTGGACATCTCCCAACCATCTCCCCCAGATTCCTAATTTAAAGCTCTCTTGATCAGTTGTCCCATCCTCCATCCTAGAAATCTATTTCCCTCCTTACTCAGGTGAAGTCCAGCCTGAGAGAACAGTCCACTGTCCATGAATGCTTCCCAGTGGCCACACATCCCAAAGCCCTCCTTATAGCACCACTGCTTGAGCCATCTGTTGAGCATCATAATCTTGTCACACCTTTGTTGCCCTTCTCTAGGAACAGGCAGAATCCCACTGAAGATCACCTGAGCCTCGATTTCCTTAAGCATCTTCCCCAGCCTGGCATAGTCTCCCTTGATATGTTCCAGAGAGAATCTAGCCGTATCATTTGTTCCCACATGAAGGACAATCAGTGGATTCTTTTCCGCTCCCGTTAGGATCCTCTTCAGCCTCAGGTCCACATCCCGTATCTTAGCACCCAGCAGACAGCACACCCTTCTGTTCTCTGGATCAGCTCTTGTTACAGGCCTGTCTATTCTTCTCAGTCAGAAGTCCCCAATCACATAGACCTGCCTTTTCCTGGCGATGGTGCGATTCTCCAGTCTTTCCCCTGTTCCCTCTGGCTGCAAGTCCTCTCGATTCCTATTGTCCCTTGCAATCCTCTGCAACCCATCCCATATCCTCCTGGGGCTCATATTTGGTGTTGTTATCTCCATTAACTCTTGCCCTCGTCATATGGGACTAGCTGCTCTTCTCTTCTTCCTTGCCCTCTCACTTTCAGTGACCACCTGCTGTGCCCGTTCTTCATTTTCCAACTCCACAAACCTGTTCCTGAGCTCTGTTTCTCCTTCACTAGCCCATCTTTTCCTCTGCCTGGTTCTCTTAGTCACATGCTTCCACTGTCCACTTTCCTTACCCGCAGTATCCCCTCAGAGTTCTTCGGTCCTGCTTCCATCTGCAAGTCTGAGCTTTTCCCTTCAGCCTCCTCATGTCTTTGCTCCATCATCTGCTCGAATACCCTCTAAACTCGACCAGAGTTTCCACCTGCATCTCCAATCCTCGGATCTTTTCTTCCGTCAGCTCTATCAGGTGGCACTTCATCCAGATGAAACTCTTTTCAGGTACCCCCTCCAGGATCATGTACGTGCCGCAGCTTCTACATCCAGTCATCTTCATTGTGTCTTCCACTACTCGGGTCACTACGGCTGCTGCCTCTGTATCTGTCATGGCCTTCTCACCTCAGTCCTGTTAGTCCGGGAAACACAAACCAAACCAAAACACCACCACCCGCAGCAAAACAAACCCCCAACGAGCACCAAAACACTGCCAGACCAGCACACACTCCCTTCACTAGCCTGTCTGTTCCTTTGCCTGGCTTTCTTAGTCTTCCCCCCCCAAACTCCCCTTACAAACTCCCACTCAAACTCCCCCGTTTACTCATGAGACTGCCACCACATCAGATCATAGGACCACTTTCTTCACTCATTTCCTGGGAAAGTCCCGTTTAGTGTATGAGAATGATTCAGGCAATTGGATTCTTTGACATTCTGTGACAAAGACTACAGCTTTAAGCTTAATAAAAGAAGGCCACTTGTAGGTAGATTTAAGCTGCTGGATTTTCCAAGTCACCAATATCACATGACTGTGGCTTAAAGCTAGTTGAAAATTTTTGAAATGTTGTCAGATGTGTCATGATAACTGTTTGCTGTCTTTCAACCAGCTAGTCCCATGGTCAGTTTTTTTTAAGTCTTTGAAATGTAGACAAAAAATGTTTGCAAAAATCAGTGTATTCCATATTACTTTATTGAGCTCTGAAGTTATAGTCCTTTTTTTAAAAAAAAAGTCTGTTCACTTCCATTTGGAATAATCCTGAAAATGGAGCTTGTGTAAATGAGTCTTAATTCGCACAAAAAGAGGTAACTTTTCTTTTCTCACCACCAAGTACTGTAGTTGATTAGCTACATCCCTTTGTCCAGTATGAATAGCTGGTGTTCATCCATATGTGGATTGGATATCTCTAGAAAGAATAAGGGAAACATTTTTCCACTCACCAGACTGCTAGCTCTCAGCTGTCACCTCATAACTATAAATAATAGCTTTGGGGCTAGGTATATTTCAGACACAGGCACAGAAGGAGAGAGAAAATAGAGTCATTTCCCCTCCTCCTCCCTCCCCCGCCCCATATCACTGGCCTACTATTGTTCCTCTGTGGTCAGTGGCAGGACGTACAAGTAGTGTTTGAGATTCCATAAGAACCTGTTTTGTATTTGTGCTAGGCCAGCATCATGTGCTGTTCAACTGATTAGAGGGACAGTAATGATGACTAGCAGCTTGCTGGGGAAAGAGAGAAGACAAGGCTTTTCATAATTAATAAACAGACTAAACTAAAACATAAAATCCTACCGATACTTAAAAAAAAATTATTTACCTATCTCAGATGTGGTTTGCCACAGTAAAGGCGCAAATGGACATGCGAAAGCACGTTGGAAGGTTTGATTCCATCCAAAATCTGTAACAAACATTGAGAACATTTTAACCAGAAACTGAACTTTAGCCGCTTTGTGAGTCTCTTAGATGTTAACACATCTATTGCAGAAATACTGTATTGGTGTGCCTTTTCCTCAGTGCATTTGCAGGAAATGCCGACAGTAAGGTCTCCAGTCTAAAACATAAAAGGGTCTCATGGCAAAAGAAGCAGCATGTGTAAGGCTAACTATTTTTTTAAGCTACTGTTTTTCTTCTTTCCCTCTTTTAATATATTTGTATAAAGAACTTAGTTTTGTTTTTCTTCAAGATCACTTTTTGACGTACAATTTTTCTGGCTGATAGCCCCTGGGCCCCAAGGCATCACTGGGGCACAGCACTCTGGTCATGGGCCCTCTGCTCATGCACATGGGGTGGCATAAAGCTGACTATGCCACCCAGGGATTCCACTGCTCTGGAGAAGGTAATTATGGAAAGTAATGCCTGACTGATTGTTCAAGTTCACTGAAATACATAGGCAACAAAGCAATAAAATTGGAGGCATTTTTACTATAAGCTCCAAATCTGTCATTTAGCTGCATGAGAACAGCATCTTTAAATGGAAGAAATAGTCAAAGTCATTAGTAAAAAGAAAAGGAGTACTTGTGGCACCTTAGAGACTAACCAGTTTATTTGAGCATGAGCTTTCGTGAGCTACAGCTCACTTCATCGGATGCTGTAGCTCACGAAAGCTCATGCTCAAATAAACTGGTTAGTCTCTAAGGTGCCACAAGTACTCCTTTTCTTTTTACGAATACAGACTAACACGGCTGTTACTCTGAAAAAAGTCATTAGTGACTTTATGGCTGCAACTGCCAGTGCCACTTCTATGGTATATTAGGGTTTTTTTTTTTCATTCACTGTAAATTAGGAGCAAGTTGTAAAAGTTGTATATAAAACTGAAATATCTTCATTTAAACATGGAAAAAAAACAACCCTTTTCTCCTATCCATCTAGGAGCTCAAGGGCACAGAAGTAGTAATATTGTTGTTGTGTTCTGAATCTGAATCAGTGAAAATTAACATTTTGGTATTATTCCCAGCTAAATTAAGATGATTTGGTGATGAGAAGAAATGTACATTCTACTGTTAAAGTGATTTCCTACCAGCTCATAGTTATGATAAGATGGAGTATTCAGGCATAGAGGAACTGGATGTTTATAACAACATGCATAATCATTGGTTGAAAACTTTTGAATGATTTTGTAATATGCTGTGTGTTTTTTATAAATATAACAAACTATTGTTTGTTACATTTACAATGGTAAATATTTATTAGCTGGTTTGAATTGATTCTTGTATTTCCACCTGAAGACTTTAGTAAATAGAAAGATATTTAAATTGCTCATGCGCTCCTATATGTTGTATCTTCTTTTTTGTTTTGTATTCATATTTTTCTTCTTTTTCTTTTTCCTTAAGAGAATTGTTTGAACAAAATATAAACAAAATGGTTAAATATAAATTTCAGTAGCAAAGGGCCAATGGTATCTATGTATATTACAGTAAGATCATAGAAGCTTAGGTCTGATCCTTTGTCTATAACTGAGATCCACTTGGAAGGCTTTGGAAAGCTAAGAGGTTGCAGGGTTAGCTTGGCATCAAATATCAAGGCAACGAAGCCCTGATCCAGCAGGCCATCCTTATTTAACAAAGCACTTAAGCACATATTGATCTCTGGGCATGTGTTAAGTTCCATTGACATCAATGGGACTTAAGTAGATAGAATCATAGAAGTGTAGGACTGGAAAGGACCTCGAGAGGTCTTCAAGTCCAATCCCCTGCACTCAAGGCAGGACTAAGTATTATCAGATTCTAGTCCATCTTTACTTTAAGCACATACTTAAGTGCTTTGCTGAATGGGGAGGGTATTAAGTGCCTACTTAAATGGCTGGCTGAATTGGGGCCTGATCTTTCTTTTATACCACTGACCTGCTCCAATTGCAAAACTTCACTCACTACTCTGTCACTCATGTTGGCACGAAATTCTGGTTTCTTCCTCCATAGCGTTTCCTTTTTACTCTGCTAGCCAGATCTATCACATGGTCCCCATTATCACTCACACATGGTCTTCATTAGCACTTCATTGCTCCACATTACAAAGTCTAATACCCGGTTGGTTAATTTAATGCTTTCAATGAAAGTGCTTATCTATTTATTGTTTTCTGCAATTTTGGAGTCCACTTATTGGGAAAGTGATGCCAGTAAAACAAATGTTCAAGATGCTGTTCACAGTTCAAATTATTTTGAGATTCAGTACTTTCACAATGACTCTGTCATATTGGTTGCATGTACTTTTGCTGCATTATTACAATATTATGCAGTGAACTTTTCTGAGTGATACTACTAATGATCAACTTTTCCATTATAAAACACTATTTTAGAATTTGGAACTCAACAGTGGGGGGAAAAATCATTCCAATATTAAATCTAGACACAAGCCTTCAACCTAGGAATATGTTTGTATCCTATATTGAGATGGGAATCAGTTGAGTTGTTTTCATTTTGATGGAGGAGGAAATTTTTCTTTTCTGGTTTCAGTGTTTTTTCTCCTTTAGTGCAAACTGCACTGCTTCTTTTAAAACGTCTGACAATTACTCAGGGCCAAATTCTGCCCTTGAATGTACATGATCAGCTCCCAATGACTTAAGTTGGAGCTCTGTTTGTCAGTCTGAGAGTGGAAGTTTGCCTTTATTTCCTAAAGCCATTTTAATACAGCCACAAAATATTTACAAATGACAGTACAGCTTTTTCTCCTCAATATTTTATTGAAGCTTGGGACACAATCCCTTTATTCTTCGGGCTAAATCTTTTTTCCTTAACTGTATAATGTCTAATGAAAAGAAAAAGATAATAAAATCTCTCGTTGTCTAATTGAAATAATTTTAAACATATAATGAAAAGCAAGGAATTTATCAGTTAAATCTGAAATATAACATCGTCTGTTTCCCACATTCTTTAGCCAAAGTGCAACAGACTGTTAAATCATTCTTGATGTGTTTTGTTATATTGAGGTATTCATAGATTTTTAAGGCCAGGAGGGACCATTATGATCCTCTAACCCGATCTCCTACATAACAACGCAGGGCATCAAGCCTCACCCAATAATCTCTGCATCAAGCCTATAACTTCTGTTTGAGCTATGACGTATTTTTTACAAAGACATCAAGTCTCAGTGTAAAGACTTCAGGTGATAGAGAATCCACCATGACCTGTGTAAAATTATTCCAATGGCTAAGTTCCTCCACTTAAAAAATTTCAACTTATTTCTATTCTGAATTTGTCTGGCTTCAGCTTCCAAATGTTGGATCTTGTTACACCTTCTTCTACTAGATGAAAGAGCCTTCTGCTATCAGAAATCTCTTCTCTATTATACAATATATGGTGCATTTAGACAAAGGGAGGAGCCAGTAGCTGAAATGGAAAATAAATAAGAATGGGAGGATAGATAACCTGAAGAAGGCTACAAACATAAGGAAATGGCACTGACCTGCTGGCTGCTTGGGCTTGAAGGTATCAGAGTGGGACCTGAGATTCATTCTTTGGAAGCTTGTTGATCTGAGGGGCTGAGGCCCTGAGGTGGTCTTAATTTTTGTGGAGTTTTTATGCTACACAATGTAAACTAAAAATTAAGTCAAATAAATGCATGGGGAAAATGTGACATTCTTAGGGCCTGTCTATACTGCGGTGCCACAGGCTATGGGGGTGTGAATTGCAGAGCACACCAAAATGTTGCACACTAACTGTCCCATGTGAACACTGCTGACATGAACAAAAAGGGACCTAGTTAGCATTAACATAGTCTGCCTTCAAACAAGAACTATATTAACACAAACAAAGTATTTTAATTTGCTCCAGCAGGGTCCACATGGGCCAGTGAGAGCACTACTTTTTGGTGTACTCTGCAATTTACACCCCCATAGTCCTCACTGCGCCACAGTGTAGACCATGTCTACACCACAAACTTATGTCAACTCAAGTTACATTGGCATATATCCACCACAGTCCTTTCATCACTTGTGCATGAGCATACTTGGCTCTTTGTGTCAGCGGTGTACATATCAGGAGTGCTTGTATCGATGCAGAGTGCAGTGCATCATGGGTAGGCATCCCACTGTGCAATTCACCACCATCCAGCACACTGACATTTGGGAAGTTTTGGAAATGCATAATGGGGCCAAAACAAGTTGTGCAGGGGTGACTGGGAGCATGGGGTCATCCCAGTTCGCAACTGTCTCCATACCATGGTATCTGTGTCCCATAATTTTCACACCTTTTTTTCAAAAGCTCGCAGACCACCATCTCCAACAAAAGCATGGATCCTGCACAGCTCTGCACTATTGTCATGAAGTTTGCAATCACAGGCCGCACGATCCTGGAGTATTTCCAGAGAGACAAGAAGAACCAAATGAGAGGGGAACATGAGGATTCCAAGGAGGCCAGCTTGCTGTGGGACATAACAAGAACCAATCCAAGATTGTTGGTGGTTTTCACGGAGCAATTGGAGATGGTGGAGCTGTTTTGGGCCCAAGAAACAAGCACTGACTGGTGGGATCTCATCAAAATGCGGGTTTGGGATGATAAGCAGTGGCTGCAGAACTTTCAGATGTGAAAGACCACATTCCAATTGTGAGACACAAAGATGAACATGATTTGTTGGGGAAGAGTCAACATGATTTTTGTAAAGGGAAATCGTGCCTCACCAATCTACTAGAATTCTTTGAGAGGGTCAACAAGCATGCGGACAAGGGGGATCCAGCGGATATAGTGTACTTAGATTTTCAAAAAGCCCTTGACAAAGGCTCTTAAGTAAAGTAAGCTGTCATGGGATAAGAGGGAAGGTCCTCTCATGGATCGATAAGTGATTAAAAGATAGGAAACAAAGCATAGGAATAAATGGTCAGTTTTCAGAATGGAAAGAGGTAAATAGAGATGCCCCCCATGGGTCTGTCCTGGGACCAGTCCTATTCAACATATTCATAAATGATCTGGAAAAAGGGGTAAACAGTGAAGTGGCAAAATTTGCAGATGATACAAAACTACTCAAGGTACTTAAGTCCAAAGCTGACTGAAGAGTTACAAAGAGATCTCAGAAAACGGGGTGACTGGGCAACAAAATGGCAGATGAAATTCAATGTTGACAAATGCAAAGTAATGCACACTGGAAAACATAATCCTACCTATACATGTAAAATGATGGGATCTAAATTAGCTGTTCCCACTCAAGAAAGAGGTCTTGGAGTCATTGTGGATAGTTCTCTGAAAACATCCACTCAATGTGCAGCAGCAGTCAAAAAAGCAAACAGCATGTTGGGAATCATTAAGAAAGATATAGATAATAATACAGAAAATACCATATTTCCCCTATATAAATCCATGGTACACCCACATCTTGAATACTGCTTGCAGATGTTGTCACCCCATCTCAAAAAAGATGTATTGGAATTGGAAAAGATTCAGAAAAGGGCAATAAAAATGATTAGGGGTATGGAACAGCTTCCATATGAGGAGAGATTAATAAGATTGGGACTTTTCAGCTTGGAAAAGAGACGACTAAGGGGGAATATGATAGAGATCTATAAAATCATGATTGGTGTGAAGAAAGTAAATAAGGAAGTGTTATTTACTCCTCATAACACAAGAACTAGGGGTCCAGAAATTAAATTAATAGGCAGAAGGTTTAAAATATACAAAAGGAAGCATTTCTTCACACAATACACAGTCAACCTGTGGAACTTTTTGCCAGAGGATGTTATGAAGGCCAAAACTATAACATGTATGATGGGGTGCCTGCCCCACACTAGCCTGAAAGGGGTTAAAGCAACCCTAGGGAGGCTGCGCAACAGGCAGCCCATTGAAGAGGACCCTAGGGAGGCTGTGCAGGAGACAGCCTATTGGAAAGGGTCTGTGAGGAGCAGCCAATCAGGGCCAGGCAGGCCCATATAAGAAGAGCCGCAGGGCACAGCAGGTCAGTCACTCCCTGGAGCTTGAGGAGGGAGGAGGATTGGCTGCCTTGCAGGCAGAAGACAGCTAGCACCTTGGACAGAGCAGTACTAGACAGGATCAGTGGAATGAGAGCGAGTTCCCGGCTGACTGCTGGCATGCTGAGGCCCTGAGACAAGGGCGAAGAAGGTGCTGGGGCTGCAGGGAAGTGGCCCAGGGAACTATACTGCAGCATGTGGCTGACATCTACAGGGTCCCTGGATCAGGACCCGGAATAGTGGGCAGGCCCTGGTCCCCCGTCTGCCCCCACTTCCCACTGACGAATTGGCTGTACAGTGGACTACGGTTCCCCTGGAAGGTGGGAGACCAGAATGTGACACAGCCAGAGGGCTGTGTCCTGAAGACAATGCTGTGTTTTTTGGGACAACACACTTCCTGGAGCAGATATGACAGTGGCAAGGTGTCACCAGATGAGGGCACACTGGCAAACTAAGCTAATTCCCAGGGCAGTTAAGAAGAGGTGCCATAGCAGTGAGTTGAACTCCATCAAAACAGGGTGGAAAAAAAGAACTAGATAAGTTCACGGAGGATAGGTCCATCAATGGCTTTTAGCCATGATAGGCAGGGAGGGTGTCCCTAGCCTCTGTTTGCCAGAAGCTGGGAATGGGCGAGAGGGGTGGATCACTTGATGATTGCCTGTTCTGATCTGGAGCACCTGGCATTGGCAACTGTTGGAAGACAGGATACTGGGCTAGATGGACCTTTGGTCTGACCCAGTATGGCTGTTCTTACTCCTGGATCTGTGTACTGAGTTTACCCCAATCCTTCAGTGCAGGGACACAAAAATGAGAGCTTCACTGACAGTGGAGAAGTGGGTGGCAATCACACTGTGGAAACTTGTAACGCCACATTGCTACCAGTCAGTCAGGAATCAATTTGGAGCAAGGAAATCCACTGCAGAGGCTGTTGTCATGCAACTGTGCAGGACCAATAATCATCTCCTGCTATGGAGGACTGTGACTTTTAACAATATGCAGGACATAGTGGATAGCTCTGCAGCTATGGGATTCCTGAATTGCAGTGGATCAATAGATGGCATTTCACCAGACCACTTTGCCACTGAGTAGGTCAACAGAACGAGCTAAGTTTCTATGGTTATGCAAGCATTGATGAATCACTGTGGACACTTCACCGATATTGGTGTGGGCTGGTCAGGAAAGGTGCATGATGCTTACATCTTTAAGAACACAGGACTGTTCAGAAAACTACAATCAGGGACTTTCTTTCCCGATTGGCGGATTACCATTGGGAATGCTGAAATGCCAGTAGTGATCCTGGGGCACCCAGCCTACCCCTTGGTCCCCTGGCTCATGAAGCCGTACAGCCACCTCAACAGCACCAAGGAATGATTCAACTACCAGTTCAGCAGGTGTGGAATGACAGTTGAATGTGCTTTGTCATTTGAAGGGTTGCTGGCATTGTTTACTCACAAGATTGGACCTCAGTCAGAAAAATATCCCAATGGTTATAGCTGTCTGCTGTGTCCAGCATAATATCTGTGAAGCAAAGGGAGGAAAGTTTCCGCTGGGGTGGAGGGTAAAGGTGGAGCAGCTGTCTGCTGAGTTTGAACAGCCAGATACAATGACTATTAGAAGAGCTAAGTGCAGAGCTATACAGGTCAGGGAGGCTTTGAAAGACCATTTTAACAGTTAGCCAGAGTAATGTGTGGTGTTGTAGTGCGCTCTTTCTGGCTTCTGCTATTTTCTGGCCTGGTAGGAATTGTGTTGTGATTGCTGTACATGTAGGAATATAACATTGCCATACATCTATTATTTAGTTTGTGACTGATCCTATGAGTTGTGTGACGCTGTGCAGTAATAGGTATTTGGTTGCTTTCAGAACAGCTGAGCACTCGGCAGCATATGTTTTGAACTAATAAAAAGAAATTATGTTCCAAATAAAATTGTATTGTGTAACAAAATCAGTGCAAAAAAGCTCATGCAATTTGAAAACAAAAACATTAAAAATTTAATAAATTAATAGAACAAAGCTTAGGAAGGGGAAAGAACATTCATGTCCATTTCAGCTACCCATACACCAACCATGGCTTTCACAGGTCAGTGTTTGTGAAGCTGTAATTGTCTTTAATGTCCCCCAGGGTGGAGTGGTAAGGTTAGTGCAGTGAGCCCTGATGCCATGTGTTGCAAGGGGTATAAGGAGTTCCCGACATTGAGTTCTCAGTGGACTGCAGAGGGAAGCGAACCTGGGGTTGTTGAACCTGCAAGTCCACCAGCATCTCTGTTAGCTGCCTGAGAAGCCCCATTATGTCCCAGTGCATCTCCCTCTCCTTTTCCTGCTAGGACTCCTGGACCTTTCTCCTCTCCGCTCTTTCCTTCTCCAGGCTGTCAGCATCCTCCCAGCTCTGTGCTCATGGTCTGATGCAGCACTGGCTTGCAGGATCTCATTGAACATGTCAGCCCAAGTCCTCTTCTTTCTCCTCCTTATTTGGTTCAGGCATTCTGTGGATGAGGAGGGAGGGAACTGTGAAGGCCACAATGACAGCAGCTGCAGATAAAACATACAGAGGTACTATTGTCAGTGTATTCACTATGGAAAGTGAAACTTCAGATGCCAAACTTCCTCCCCTAAAGTTTTAGGCACTACACTCTCACTTCTGCTTGGATTGCTTGTGCATGGCTCCAGTCACAGCTCTAGGGTTGCCAACTGTCTAATCACACAAACCAGAACACCCTTGCCCCACCCACTGCCCTGCCCCTTCCCCACAGCCCCGCCCTGCTCACTCCATCCCCCCCTTCCTCCGTCGCTCACTCTCCCCCGTCTTCACTCACTTTCACTGGGCTGGGGCAGGGGGTTGGGGTGTGGGAGGGAGTATGAGTTCTGGGCTGGGGCCAAGGGGTTTGGAGTGTGGGAGGGGGCTCCAGGGTAGGGAGCCTGGGGTAGGGAGTTGGGGTGCAGGAGGGAGTTTGGGGTGTAAGCTCTGTGAGGGGGCTCAGGGCTGGGGGAGGGGGTTGGGCTGCAGGAGGAGTTTGGGGTGCTGGCTCTGGGAGGGGGCTCAGGGCTGGGGGAGGGGGTTGGGGTGCAGAAAGGGGTTTAGGGTGCTGGCTCCAGGAGGGGGCTCAGGGCTGGGGCAGGGGGTTGGGGTGCAGGAGGGGGCAAGGGGTGCGGGCTCCAGCCAGGCAGCGCTTACCTTGGGCAGCTCGCGTTCGGGACGCAGCAGGGCTAAGGCAGGCTCCCAGCCTGCACTGGTCCCGTGCTGCTCCCAGGAACGGCCAGCACATCCCTGTGGCCCCTGTGGGGAGGCCAGTGTGCTATGCGTGCTGCCTCTGTCTGCAGGCACCACCCCCGGAGCTCCCACTGGCCGCAGTTCCCGGCCAGTGGGAGCTGCAGAGTCGGTGTTCGTGGTGGGAGCAGCGTGCAGAGACCCCCTGAGATTCCCCCCCGCCAGGGGCTGCAGAGACGTGTCAGCTGCTTCCGGGAGTGATGTGGAGCCAGGGCAGTCAGGGAGCCTGCCATAGCCCTGCTGCACCGCCAAACTTTTTGCGACCTAAAATCTCCCGGTTTGGCTTCAGTAACCTGATTCTGTGAGACTCCCAGCGAAACTGGGAGGGCTGGCAACCCTACCTAGCACCAGACATAGTGAGAATAACTGGTGGGGATTGGGGAAATGAGGAGGAAATTGCTTGGTTGCATAAATCTAGACGCATAGGGGATTGACACTGAATACTGGTACTGTGTTTAGCTGGTATCTTACTCCAGAGGGTAACAAAGACAGAGAGAGAGCACCGCTACTGCTGGCATCCCAAAGCTGCCCGGGCCTGTATGCTGCTAGCCTGTGTATTGCAGTGGTGCTTGCTGAGCTATTTTCACTGCACAAGGCAAATCAGGATATGAACTGTTTACATAAATTCTTTGGATGAATGCACAAAATCCAGCAATCACCATATTTAAATTCAAGCTCACAGTTTAGTTGTCAAAGACATGCCAGATCCTTTTGTGGTTTACAGTTACACCAAATCAAAATAAACTGTCAATACCATTTCATGCTTAATTGACTTCAAATAATCCCAAAATGTTCTCTTACACTTTGATTTTCTTTGCATTTGAATTTGCTAGACTAAATACTGCAAATCTTGTGGTTTGCTTCAGTCACTGCCTTTTGCTAATATAATAATAAATGTCACACCCCTTTCAGATAAGAGGCAAGATAAATATTTTTTATGTAAGCATATTAGTTCTGATGTAACCATATTTTCATGGCTGTTACTATCTGGGACCCTGATCCTGCAAGCAGTGCTTAAAGCAGCCTGAAAAAAGTGTGTGTACTGGTGGGGAGGGGGAATCATAATCTGGGAACAGAAGCTTTGATAAAACAGTTCTTAAATGCACCCCTCAGTGACCTTGCTCAGTTTTTTATTTTGTTTTTTGCAGGGTCTACAACCCCTTGCAACTCCACTTCCCTGCACTTTAAGCACTACCTGCAAGTTGTTTCATGCAGGTGAACTCCTGTGCCTACAAAGGGCCCCATTGTCTTCAGTGCAGAGGTCTACTTGTGAGCACCAGTGGCTTGCAGGATCAGGGCTGTGAGCTTCTAGGAGGAAGGTATTCAATATGCATATTAGGCTTTGAGGATAGGCCAGACCCTAACTCAGCCAATTATTTGCAGCTCGATTAGAATGTGCCTATCTACTCAGAAGAGTTTTATGTGGCTTTCTGGCAAAACTAACCAATATGGAACTCATTGCAGCCTTCTCAAATGTAAAAAGAGGCAGGATTTGCCCTTCAGTTAGAAGCATTCTACTATGCACGGGTTCTGGTGTTTGTATTTGGATATACATTTAATAGTGGTTTTCATGGTCTTTAACACACACACACACATACACACACCCACACCCACCCCCCCCCCCAGGCTCCCAGAACTAAAGCAGACGTGCTGTATATTCAAAAGAAATATATTAGAAATAATGACAGGTTTCAGAGTAACAGCTGTATTAGTCTGTATTTGCAAAAAGAAAAGGAGTACTTGTGGCACCTTAGAGACTAACCAATTTATTTGAGCATAAGCTTTCGTGCATCCGATGAAGTGAGCTGTAGCTCATGAAAGCTTATGCTCAAATAAATTGGTTAGTCTCTAAGGTGCCACAAGTACTAGAAATAATGTAACCTCTTTTTCTGAGAATTATTTTCTTGTTTACTAAAGGGATACATTTGAAAGAAAACTAGAAATGACTGTGTTAATTGGACTGAACACATTGTTAAAATGGTGGCAGGGCTCTTCTGTTGACCCCTCTTGTTAGCAAGTGTTAGACCCTGTATAAAGTTGTTGACGGGCTCTGCTGATTCACTGTAGCAGCTGCAGCATATTAATTCCATCCTGGATATAAGAAAGGTGCAATTAACCTTTTATATAACAGGAGCTGGGGTCTAGGACAGAGGAAACTTTTTTTTTTTTTTAAAAAAAAGCCAAGCTTGATAGCTGTTTATGTTATTTGGGTTACCAGTAAAGCCACCAGAAGGGGGGTAAATTGGGACTATGTACAGTATATTATAGATCCTGTTCAGAGCAGGTTGGGAATGGTACTGCTTATATGTGGTACTAGAAATGAGACATCAAGACACGCTCTCTACTAAAAGGAAAATAGGATGGAGTGGGAAGGAGGGAATGGAATTGCGGGTGAGAGGGAGGTGGTGCAGGGTCTCTAATGAGGGATGGGACAGGAAGGGAGTAGGTAAGAGACAATAGGTGAGAGAGCAGGGCTCTCACAAGGGGATGGGGGAAAAGGTGGCTGAGGTGGGAGGGAGGCAACAGCAAATGTGTGTGTGGGCAGCTCAGACTCTCACTGGGACATGTGGAGAAGGGTAGGGAATGGAAAGGGCTGTGGGGGGCATGGCTTGCATGAGGGACTGGTAGAGGAGGATTGAGAGAGAGTAGGGAGGCCCCACATATAGAACTGAAGCTTTCTTGAGATGGGGGCAAGGTGAAATAGGGGCTGTCACATGGGGGCAGTAAAGGTGGCCTACCTTATTGTGAAGAAGTAAGAGGGTGGGTGTGGAAGTAGGGCAATGGCCAGGTGGGAGACTAAGGAGAGGGGGAGTGGCAGGGAACTGGGAGCAGATGAGGCAGGCAAGAGTGGGCAGGAACAGAATGAGACCTGTTATTGAGGGATGGGCAGAGGGACACTGGTTATTGTGAAGAAGATGAGAAGAAGGGGAAAGGGAGACAGCAGTGGAAGTTAAAAGGGGAATGGGACTGGGCTCTTACTTAGGATGAGTGGAGAAGGGAAGTGGCAATGGATTGATGGAGGAAAGAGCAGGGCCCTGTTATTGATCAGGCACAGTAGGAGAGGATAGGAAGGAAGCACCAGAGGAGTAAGTGCTAGGGCGGGGTGGCCAACCTGTGGCTCTGGAGCCACATGCGGCTCTTCAGAAGTTAATATGCGGCTCCTTGTATAGGCACCAACTCCGGGGCTGGAGCTGAAGGCACCAACTTTCCAATGTGCTGGGGGGGGGGGTGCTCACTGCTCAACCCCTGGCTCTGCCACAGGCCCTGCCCCCACTCCACCCCTTTCTGTCCCCTCCCCTGAACCTGCCATGCCCTCGCTCCTCCCCCCGCAGAGCCTCCTGCACGCCACAAAACAGCTGATCAGGAGGTGCGGGGACGGAGGGAGAGGTGGTGATCCACGGGGCTGCGGGTGGGTGGGAGGCGCTGAGAGCTGGGTGGGGGAGCTGATTGGGGGCTGCTGATGTATTACTGTGGCTCTTTGGCAATGTACATTGGTAAATTCTGGCTCCTTCTCAGGCTCAGATTAGCCACCCCTGTGCTAGGGGAAGAAGCAGAGGCTGCAGTGTTTCTCATGGGACTGCTGGAGGTGAAGCTGCCAGGGTTCTGCCTCCTCTTTGTTATACTTTCTTTACATGCAGCCCCCCCACATCTATGGGTGTTCAGGGAACCTACAGAGAGACATTCTTCTTTTTGCCTTTTTTCAAGCTGACCCGAACCCTGTGACTCACTTTGTTTCAGGTTTCTGGGGCACCTAAGTGCATAAGTCCAGTGTGCATGCATTGGGACCCTGAGTGCTTAGCTTTGGAGAGTGAATATTTAAATATTGATAACTTTGGTACGTCTGGGAATGATGTCACAACTGGCACTAACAGCACAGGTTGCAAAAATAGCCATCTACTCCTCTGCTTGATTGGTAATTCTAACTTTGGAAGTATCCAGGTTCTCTGAGGGATATTTGTGAATTCTCCATCTATCTACTAAACTTTCATAATGTCAAATTCCACTCAACACTAGTTTAGGATCACCCTTGACATTTCTTTATAAAGTGCAGGAAAATATCTGGATAGAGAGGAAAGCAAGTGTAACTGCAATATTGGAGTAAATTATGTATTACTACTATTGCACTCCTCTTCCTGCACTTCAGCCTAGCTTTGAGCTAAAGCACTGGCTAGAGTTCAGTTGTCTACATGTTTTCTGAAAATTAGTGAAAATTCTTGAATCTGGCATGTTGTTAATAGCTTGTCTTCAAAGAGAATTGCGCAAGTGCTTACTATATATTACTTGCATTTGGGAAGAAATTTTGCTTTGTGTTTAGGTGAGCTGTACTGAACAGGAGCATGTCTACACTTAGAGCTGGAGGTCTGACTCTCAGGTCGAGGAAACATACCTGAGCTAGCTTTGATCAAGCTACCACGTTAAAAAGAGAGTATAATTTCAGGAGCATGAGTGATGGGAGGGGCTAGTTGCCCTGAGTATGTCTGAGTCCTTGGGGTGGCTAGCCCTTCCCACCACTTGTGCCTCCATGGCCACACTGTATTTTTACCATGCTAGCTTGATCAAAGTAGTGCAGGTATATCTCCTCGAAGCAGACTCCCAACTCCAAGTGTAGATATACCCTTCTCCATAGAAAGAACACCCCACTTGCTAGATTTTACAACCTCTTCCGCCCTTATGCAGAGGATGCCATCTAACACTGTATTTCTACGTGCCCATCATTTAAATCAACAGACTACTCTCATCTCCCACCTCACTGGTGAGAATCCCTATGGCAAGGAGACACTTGTACTCTGCCATTAAAGCAAGCTACAGAACTCCGCACTGAAATGATGCATACTGGATCCCTCAAGTTACACATGCACCTTTTCCCTTTGAGGGAGGGCAGGAAATGGATTTAGATCTCCCCTACAGAAGGGCAGCTTCCCCCCCAAACTGATCTCCTCATAACACAATCACAGCTTTGCTGAGATGCTGTAATACAATACAGCTACACCTAACTTAGTGCATGCTGTTGAAGAGAATCCAGATAATTCCTAGTGGCTATTCCAGCTCCGAGGGGATAGAATTAAGGTTGTGTTGGCATGAACCTGAGCTCTGCATTTTCTGATTTTCAAAGGCTTCAGTTTTGCTGAACTCAACAAAAGTTCTGAGGAGCCACCATGCAATCTTAACTCTGTGTTAGTGAAGCTTTTTGTCAGTGAATTCCACTTACAGGGCACTATCCCTTTCCAGTGGGTCTATTTGAATCTGATAAGTGATTTATAGATCCTCATTGCATTCAGCTGTGCCACTATTCTTTTCCACATTAACTTAGACCAGCGGTTCTTAAACTGTGGGTCAGAACCCCATTTTAATGGGGTTGCCAAGGCTAGTTTAGACTTGCTGGGTTCTGGGGCTGAAGCTCAAGCCCCTCTACCTGGGGCCGAATCCTGAGGGATTCAGCCCTGGGTGGTGAGGCTCAGGTTAGGCCCTTTGGCTTTGGGGCCCCCCTCACTGGGGCCATGGGGCTCGGGCTTTGGCTTTGGACCCTTCACCCAAGGCAGCGGGGTTCAGGCTTCAGTTTCTCCTCCTGGAGTCATGTAGTAATTTTTGTTGTCAGAAGGGGGTCGCGGTGCAATGAAGTTTTAGAACCCCTGACTTAGACAAATTTTCACAGAATTAGCTTGTTTCATAGGTTTGTATCCTCTAGTGGTGACAAAAGCTTCCCTCTAATTGCTTCCTCTAAGGCTATTAAGTACATTGCTATGTACCACAAATTTTACAAGAGCTTCTTTTCTTATTTACAGTCTTATTTATAGTGATATTGGTAGTTTAGAGCCAGGCATAACAGTAGCAATGTTTTCTCAGCTTCATCTGCTTTCAGGATTCCATGTGTTCTATTCACTCTTCTGGGTGGCTTCTGCCATCATCTTCTGTACATTGTTTTCTTCCCCTTCCTCTTGTTGAGCTCTCCATCAGTTTCTGAGCTAAGAGTGAGTGAGTCATAAACTGCTCAGCCTTGAAGAGTCTAGCTTCATTTCAAGCAGCTCCTGAGCATGGCCCCTGAATTTTCTGGGCACTTGTAGCTTTCCCTGCTCTGCTTTTTGCACGTAACTACAAACAGATTGATCAATAAACCTCCCATTTCTGCTCTCTATTTCTTTGGACTTTAAGAAATAAAATAAAGCACTGTAGAATATAAAAGTAGAGATGAGCCTGATCTAAAGCCTTGGAACTAAACATACTCAATTTTTTTAAAGGGTTGATGGTAGTAGTCAGAATTTGACCCTGGATCTGGATCTAAATATGAAAAATATCTCCTTACTTATCAACTAAAATTTGAAAGAGAAAGAGCTAAAAATCTGGATTCAGATCTAAATTTTGCAGCTCTGACAAATGTCCACACTAAAGCAAAATAAAATGTGAGTTTTAAAAAATATTATGCAGTTCACAAAAAATCTCCAGATTTATTTTAGCAAAACAGTAGCTTTATTCAGACTTCTTTGTAGCTTTATAATACCCCTAATACTTCTTGCAGCAAACTAGAACTTGATCTTCAGCTATGATGAAGAACTTGAAAATGTATTTGAAAGACAAAAGGAGAGGAAACTTTGACTAGAAATTCCATAGCACAGTGTAAGTCTGAAGCAGGTTTCCTCTTTTAAAATTAGCATAATTCAGAGAGATTTAAGAACAAGTCCATACACTTGGCAGTCACCGTCCTAAATGATATTCATCCTGTGCCAGTGTGAAATGTCACATCGTAGGCAGGTAATCCAATTCCCTAACACTGTCATTTTTTCCACTTCACACAGAAAAATGGCAACTCTGGTTACTTTTGCATTTTGACCAGTAACATAGCTGTAAAGCAGTGTTTCAATTTATTTCACTTATTCTCCATTTACTATTGCACTGGCCCTACAGAATGCATCCAATCAAACTGAGCAGTTTAACATACAGTATCAGTTTCATAACTCCGGGCAAATACTGGAGCTGCAGATTTGCAAACAGATGTGGGAGTGCATCAGACCCTGTTTCTGGAGAGGTCAAACTGTTTGGGAATCTCAGCTTACAAACCACATCCAAACGTTTGAAAATATTTAGCTTGTCTGATAAGTGCTCCTCACCCACTCCCTGTTCTGACCCCTTAGCTTGGCTGATTTCCCACAGACTCTATGATGGATTTTCAGCAAATCTGGCATTCTTTGCTGGGTCTGCTGCTGTGATAATATCTGGCAGGCTCTGGCTTCCCTAGTGTCAATGGCAGGCAGCAAATGCTGGAACATCTCTGTGATAAGATTTGAAATAGAAACATACCTGAGCCTAGGACTAGTTGCTGTGTGTACTGAGAAAAAACCACCAGGGATTTGATAGAATATCAAGAAGGGGAGTGGGGATAGCACTTGGGTCAGAACACAGAAGGAGTGATGAACCGAATACATTGGGTACAGGCTAAGGAAATATGCTAGCTAACTTAGGGAAGGAGGAGGGTGGAATTGTGGCTCAAGTCCAAGAGCAGGGTCAAGCAATAGTTCTGGGTCTGATGAGAGCTGCAGTGCATGATATTGGGTTGTACCACTGTCAGAATGGCTAACGGCACGTTTTGCCAATTTTACTTCTGTGATAACTAGGAAAGATATTAAAATGATGTTACAAAATGCTGTGTACTGAAAATACAGAATTTCACTCAACATAAAAATGTGAGCAGGAAGGAGGAAGGACCAAAATGGGTGAAAAATGTTTGTAGGCTGTGGGTGGAGGGACTTAACATTTCACTTACAGATTTTAACAAATAAGTTGATTATTCTTACTAGAGAGAGTTACTTAGTATGATTTAATTTTCATTAGTATTTGCTATTACCACAAATACTGTGTTTGCTTGTAATTATTTTAAATAGATAATAGATATTTGAATTATAATAACAATGCCTATCTCTTATGCATCCTTTTTTCATCTGTAGAAGTATATTATGACTAGGCAATGTGTCCTTACTTGTGCTTTCAAGCCCATTTGTACTGTCATTACAACCATGTTGGGGCATCCAATATAACATGCTTTTGCCTCAACTTTATAATAACAGGTTTGATTTTGCTTCTGTAATGGCACCAAACTACATTGTAACCATGCTACAGGAACTGTGCTTCAGACTTTTCTTTATCTTTAGTTGCATAGGAATTGCCATACTAGATCAGACCTGAGGTACCTATAATATAATATGTTGTCTCAGACAGTGAACAGTCCCAAATGCTTCAGAAGAAGGTGTCAGAGCCATAGAGTAGGCAGATAAGTCTTAATCTACCCCCCAAATTATGTCTCTCCTGCTCTCTAAAAGTTAGTGAGAGATTGGCTAAAATCCTGAGGTTTAATATGCCTTCCAAAATTTCATTGTTCCTTAGATAACTTTGGATTTTTGATACCCATCTAAATGTGCAACCCCTTTTTTACAGTTAAATATGGATGCTACTTCACAAAAATAGATAAGAGCTACTACACTAAGGCAGAAAAACAGGCTCAAGCAGTGAGGAGATGAAAGTCTAGAATGCAGGGGGTCAGAGCACTCTAGTTTTGATGGATGCTATTGATTCCAATTATATATAGTCTATCTATCCTAAGAAAGGCATCCTAAAGTGCAAGCAGATAAAATATTAGCAGTTGAGTTAATGTAAATTAAGAGCATTCTAGGAAATTCATACATTTGTTTGCTTGTATACTACCTATAAGGAGACTGTTAATAACTTGTGTCTTTGAGGTTATCGATAAAACTTTAGACTTTCTTGCATATTGAGGAAAAAATTACCTTTCCAGATATATATGCCATATACTTCCATTTCTGATTTGACAGGGAAAAATCAAGTTTGAATATGTCATTCAGATGGCCCTTAATTCTGTTCTTTAATTCACACTCTCCATTCCCTATGATTATAGTGCTGTGGGGAGTGTTATCCTTTTAAAAGACATCTCTTCTTAACAGAAATTACTCAAATATCTGTAAAGCTTTTAAAAATAGGAATAGAGGGCAGATCCTAAGCAAACTGTAAACATAAACTGGCAGGGCTTCACTGAAATCAGAGGAATTTTATCATTTTACATTTATTGAGGATCTGGCCCATGCTATTTACTTATTGATGCTGTTTAACATTTAATAATCAAGTGTGTTATGGTAGTGCCTAAGGACCAACCAAGAACAGGGCCCCATTGTGCTAGGCACATTGTACCAACACACAGTAGTAGATAGTCCCTGCCCTGAAGAGCTTACAGTCTAAATAGGCAAGACCGACGCAAGGAGCGGGAGGAAGAAGGGATATAACACGCCGGCAGAGTGAACCATGTGATGGCAGCAAATGTTACGTTAGTTCCTTTTTGGGGGGGTGTGGAGGTTAGACAGAAAAGTAAAGGGAGGGGGGATAATGAAGGGAAGGGGAGAAGAGGGTAAGAGGTGTAGGTGTGGAATGAAGCTGAGGTGAAGAGACTGTGAGGGAGGGAAAGGTTTGGAGCCAACTGTCAATCAACACAGGGCAGAGAAAGTCCAGTCAGAACTGTAGGAAGTTCTCTGAATGGTCTAAGGTCCCTGCTGTGGCCTAGTGTGGATGGAGTGTGCGTGACATGAGTATGTGCATTGTGTGTTGGCAACGGAAGCGAGAACTTAAGGTTTCAAGCAGTCAAGAACTATTTGTACAAAACAACTTTATCTCCCTGGGAAATATATAAAGAATCAGCAGATAAGGAAACAACACCAGCTGGACTGCTATAAAAAATGTATAAGACCTGGAGGAAATGGCATGCCTTGGATCATGGCAGCCAGCCTGGAACTGTCTCCTTGGAGTTGTGGGTGAAAGGCCCAGACAACAGAGACAAAAGACTAATGATGCCATGAAGTGGATTATAAATGGAGGCTTCACACATTTGCAGTTTGGAGTCTTTCAACAACCCAGAGCCCTGTTTGGATATAGATGTGGTCTTTCTTCCGGCTCCCCACACCTGATCTGAGCCGACTGAACCTTGACTGGCCATCGGGACTTCATTCTGATCTGCAGACTCTGGTGTGGTACGTTTGGGGTACGAATGTGGAGTGAATGAGGTTTTATTTTGTAAGCAATAAAGAGTACTTAAAGTATTATAAACCAACACTGTGTCTGGTATCTGCCTGCTCCCCCATCCCATAGGGAGGCCCCTGCTTCAGGTCTAACATAATGACTCTAACACCTGATTGTGATGTCTACAACTGTGCTTTCCATATGGTAAATCAAACACCCAAGAAAGTGGTACCTTCTGTGCTATGATGCGACCTGATAACCAGCGAGGGCCATTGCAAAAATTAAGAGCATATGCTTCATTACCTACATCTAATGTTCTTGGTGATGCTAGTACATTGTAATATAACTTTTGTGCTGCCTGCTTTTCCCTCACCTTAGCAGCTTCATTAGGATGTAGAGAGTTCTTAGTTTCCTTCTCATTAAGAGTTCTGCTGGTGACTTTCTAGTGTGGGTCATGCAATACTGGAAAAGAAGCCCAGCCAATTTAGCTTCTATGCTAGCATATAACATCTTCTTCATTTTCTCTTTTAAGATTTGCACAAACTTCTCCACTAGGCCATTTGAAGAAGGGTGGTCTAGTGCAGTTCTTATGTGTCTGATCCTGCCTTTTTTTCATAATTTCCTGAAACACAACACCAGAGAACTGGGACTGTTGTCACTCACCACTGTCTCAGGCAATCCAAGAATGGAAAAGGTAAGTCAAAGTTAATCAATTTTAGCCGTGGCTGTAGAGGAGGGCATTATGTCCATTTTGTCCATAAAGTCCATTTTGAATGAGCATCAATTATTAAAAACATTTCCCCCATAAGTGGACCAACCCAACATACATGAAGCCTCGATCAGGGTTGCTGAGGGCATTCCCATGGGTTCAAAAGAACTTTTGGTGCAGCACCATGGATAGATTAGTAAACCACACAATGTTACACAACAGCCTCGATTTCCTGATCCATTCCTGGCTACCATGCATAACTGCATGTGAGCCCCTTCATGCACACAAGGCCAGGATGCACTTTATGTAATAGCTTTTGCACCACCGGTCTACTTACTGGAGGTATGATCACCAAACACTCATCCTGTAGACTTAAAGACTCCTTTTGGGAGTAACAAGATTGGAATTCTGTACTTACCCTCTCTGTCTAGCCATTTGTAACCATTCTCTGCACGTGAGACAATAATGGGTCTCTCTCTGTCTCTGTTTTTATCTGTGCTATGTTGGTTAGAGAAATGGACAGTAGTTCAATAAGCAGGATGGTTTCTGTAGTCTGAGGTACCTTGCGTGGAGGCTATCTGGTAAATGCTACTTAGAGCATTCACATTACCCAATGCTTTTCCAGGTTTATAATGAAATTTGTAGCCATAAACTGATAAGGTGAAAGCCTTATCTATGATTCTATGATTCACTCAGAGACCTCAGCTGCTGGCTCCTCTTCCTCTTCTGAAATATGAGGAGCCTCCTTCTTGTGATCCACACTTTCCCTTCCATGTGTCTGTTTTTAACAGCATGTTTTTACAGGATGACCTCGTTTCCAGCGCACCCAGCTCTCCATATCTCTGTATGAGCAGGAGATATGGTCTTGTTTCTCCCCACATTTAAAGCAGGTTCTTAAGAAGATACCTCTGTTTATTTAAAGATTCATTTCCTTCGTGTGGAATGCTGGACAATTTGTGCATGATGCCCACGACTTTTTAGCTATCTATGTGCCACATAGTGCTTCTCTGTAAATCCAAAGCATGCTGTGCAGCTACTTCCATGCCTTGTGCTGTTCCCAGAGGTTTTTTTTTTAAATCTAAGGTGGACTCCGTCAACAAACATCTCTGAATTGTTTCATCATATGTACCACAGACAAGTCTATACCAAATCACCGCATTTAATGTATCTCCAAACCCACCAAGCTCTGATAAACGATGCAGTTCTGCTACAAAAACTTGACACAGACATTCCAGGTTGGCAGGAGAAACGATTAAATTTACAACACTGAACAATCTCTGATGGGATTATGATGGTCTGACAGCTTTACCAGCTCCTCAATGGATTTGGCTCTGGGCTTTTCCAGTGCCACCAAACTTCTAATTAAATTATGTTTTTGCTCCACAAATGCTCAATAAAATGGCATGTTTCTTGTTGTCATCCTCTATAGAATTTGCAGTGAAGAGTCTCTCTCTGAGTGCTGAATCCCGTCCTCCTGCTCTGCATCATACTTTTCATCTTTACATTTGCAGGAAATAAAAAAGTTACTTTCTTTGCAATAAAAAGTTACTTTCTAACAAAGTGTGTAAAACTTGCTGCGGGTGATTTTCAGTTTCTTTGTCACCAGTGTAGTATATGGAGACCCAAAAGAGATTTGAACTGAAATAGATCTTTTAGTCTGGTACACTTAGACAACTTCGGAACCTCCTTGGAAAAACCTCTCACTCCCATATGCTCCCCCAACAACCAGCTGGAGCATGCTCTATACAGCCTTAGGGCTTCTAACAGTAAATAGTTATTCTTACATTGGCCACCAGGTGGCAATAAGTATAACAAAAATACCTACACCATTACCCCTTGATACTAGCACTGACATTACTGCAGCAGGGCCTTACGCATACTGCTGCACTCCTCACTGAGTTCTTGTCTCAAGGGAAATCTTGGGATGTCAAATTGAATGAATTTCTATTTCCATTCTCAGCACTTGCCTGTAGCAAGGGCCTTCATGTAGCTTCTTCAACACTTTGAAGCTTCTGTCTTGAGAAAGAAGGAAACACAAATGCTTCTGTCTTTACTGAAGCTTAGCATCTGGAGGCAGGATTGAGCTGCTTCTGTAAAGCATCACAACAGAGGCATGTGGGTAACTTTGAGGTCAGCAGAATTCAGTGATCAGGAGTGGATATCTGTCAGACGTGACTCATAGCCAGCCAGTAAAACACAGGGCTCAGCGGGGCTGTGACCCCAGGCCCAGCCAACGAGAGGGAACAGGTCCCACTCCCTTCCCCAGCAGCTGAATCCCAGACCGAGCTGCAGAAGGATCCCTCCTTGGAGGAGCTGAGGGAACTTGCTGGCCACAGCGCTGCAAACGCCCTTGGGGAAGGCTGCTGGGACAGATTCCTGTGGGAGAAGGGATTCCTGTACTGGGAATGGACTCCCCAAGGGGAAGCAGAACCGTGGGGAATCAGGAGGCAGCTGGTGGTGCCCCAGAAGTATCGCTGCAGGCTACTGTACCTGGCCCACGATGTCCCTCTCTCAGGACACCAGGGGATCCAACGCCCCAGGCAGCAGCTGCTGCAGAACTTTTTATGGCCCGGAGTCTGTGACACAGCCCAGCCGTACTGCAGGTCTTGCGACCCCGCCAGAGGGTGGGGAAGGCCCAGGATAAGAGTGAAGCTCCCTTGAGACCCCTGCCCATCATAGTGGGGCCCCTCTGCAAGGCGACCCGTGCAGGGAAGAAATACATCCTGATGGTGATGGATTTTACCACCCACTACCCAGAGGTGGTGGCTCTGACCTCCACCGAGGCAGACACCCTGGCAGACATGCTGCTGACCATCTTCAGCAGAGTAGGGGTCCACAGTGAGGTCCTTACAGACCAGGGGTCCACTGTCATGTCAGCCCTGCTCCTGGGCTTGTGGGAGAAATGTGGGGTCTGGCCCACTTGGACCTCTGCATATCACCCTCAGTCCAATGGGCTGGTGAAGAGGATCAGAGCTTGGCCCGTTCTCCAGACCAAGAAACAGGTCCAGGCCTTTATCGTGATGGTGGGGTACTACTGGGGGTTTGTACCCCACTTTAGCCCCCTAGCTACTCCCATCACTGAGCTATGTAAGAAGGAGAAGCCAGACAAGGTGGTCTGGGCCGAGCAGTGCCAGAGGGCTCTCTGTGCACTGAAGGAGGCTCTAATCAAGGGCCTGGTAAATCTGGTAAACCCAGACAGTGCCAAGCCCTTTTCAGTGTTCACTGACACCTCAGATGCAGGGCTGGGCACGGTGCTAATGCAGGTCGATGCTAAGGGGGGGAGACACCCCATTGGGTGCCCAAGCAAGAAACTGCTGCCCCAGGAGCAGAATTACGTGGCCATAAAGAAGAAATGCCTGGCCATCGGGCAGACCCTTAAAAAGGTGCAGCCCTATCTATTTAGGCGGTACTTTGCGGTGTATACTGACCCCTCTGCCCTGACGTGGCTGCAGCCAATGAAAGGGGCTGATGCTGAGTGGCGGGTGACAGAGACACATGGTCAGAGGGTGGCCAAGTTCAAGATGGGGGATTGAAGCTACATCTCCTCCTGCTTAGTTTTGAATGAAGAAGTGTTATATGTAGTTAACTCATTGTTGACAGGACAGAATTTTTGACTCCTAACAGTTGATACAGAATATATTAGAACTATAGAAATAATAAATAAAGCTGAATGATTTTGTTTTCAACATAAAATGGAAGAGATTTATTCTGTGTTTCCTGCTGGAATGGCACTAAAACTGTGTTAGTGATAATGGGGACCACTACTATTGTGAACTCCCTATTCTAATGCAAGATTTCTAGGCTCCTTAAACTGCATTCTGTAAGAAGCTTCAAAGGCTAAATAATTCTGCATTGGCTCTGTGGAAGCTATGTGCATGTCTACGAGGTCAACATTTGGCCCCAAGTGATTTTCTTACAGCAAATTTTAATCTCCAATAGTATCAATCCAAAAAATATTGAGCAGTAGCTTAGTAGCCATGTGGCATTTCCTAGCTGGGTGGAATAGATTCTCCAGCTGAAACCAATAAAATCCAATTCAGGAGGAATTCTTCAGAAAATCAGTTGTGAAATTGACAGTGCTGAAGTGCTCTCACAATTCTTGCAGCTGTGGAGTCCTTAAAGGCAAAGGAGTTCCAGGAAAAATGACAATGGTTCTGGAAACTCTCCCACCACTGCCTCTGGGCAAACATTCAGAATAGCTCATTTACTCAGTGATGTTAATTCATTAATCATTACAGATACTTTTGTTCAGTTTCCTTTTGAAGTTGGCCACAACTTTTTCTTTTGCCTTCAGATGAAATGTGGTCAATTATATCCATAAATAGACTTAACATGGGGCAGGTTCTTCTTTCTGACAAACTATTTACTTTCTTTGTCAACCCAAACTTCTAGCTCTGTTTCCCAGTTTTCTGTGCTGTCCAGAAAACATTGCAAGTGTTCATATTTTATTGTGTTAAAACTTTGCTTTCCTTTTTTTGCTTGATTCCATATATGTTACATGATCATTAATTTTCTTCTTGAAAGACACCTCCTCTGCCTTCATTTTTCAGCAGTATTAACAGAAAGTCACTAATGTTGCGAGGGCTCCCATCCATTCACACAGGAACAAAGTGAGTCCGCTTATATTACACTGGTGATGCCTTTACCCCTCCCTCCTCCTTCCCCGCAGCCAACTCATAGCCTATCTCAAAGGACCCCTCTGAGGAGGCCTAGTCCTGTCTGGCTCCTCTTCTCTGGTTTCTTCAGGACTTGGCCCCTCCATAACTGGGCTAGATTAAAAATAGCTTTCTGCAGCCCAGTGTCTCAAGGAATTCTGGCTGTCTTGGTAGCTCATCTCCTCTCTCTGCACCTCATGGAAGCAGATCAGCAGCTTGGTGATGGGCTGTCTGGCCATGCCGCCTTGGGGTCCTTACAGGTATGGCAAAGCAAAGAAAGCACTGGGTCCAATCCAAGCTGTTCTCTATGTGTTATGCAGCCTTCCCAGGCTCGGCAGATGGTAAGTTGTGCCCAGCTTGCACCCAGCCTTCTTCTGTCCCTAACTCTGTGAGGTCCCAGAGCTATGAGTCGGATAGGCAGGTGGGGTCCCCTACCCATCAAGGCAGCTGAGATTCCAATGGGGGAAAAATGGACCAGGAACCCTAGTGCAGAGAAGAGAGAGGCTCCAAAAGACCTGACCACTTGACTCAGCAGGTAAGTCCCAGGGGACTCCCTCACAACAAAGAAGGGATGTTTGCAGGGCCAACACTCCCCTCCCTGATTTCTGCCAGTCTTAAAGTGGGTCCTGAGTGCCCTGGGGGAAAAAGCAGGGCTTCTAATCAGCCCCCCTCCCTCCTAGGCCAACCAAGAAGGCTCTGACAGTGAGTTCCCCACCCACCTTCCCAGAGGGAATGGGACCCAGTGGGAAGGATTCTGAGACAGATTTCTCAAGAGGATTCCGGGCCGTAAGGAGGGAAAGCTGCAAAAGGCCTCACTAAAGCCGCAGCAAAGCTTCTAAACTCCCAAAGTGCTCTAAAAAGATGAAAAAAATCTAAAAAGGCTAAAAAGAGGGGGGTAGGGGAATCACAAAAACACAGGAGATATGAGTCCTTTGACTCCTCTTCCATTGAGGAAGGTGAGCTGTCTGGTTCTGAACCCTGAGCAGGTGCCAGTGAGCACACCTCAGAGTGAACAAGAATCACCTCAGGCTTGATAACATTCAAGAACCAAAGGGCTCTATTGCTGAGACACCAAATATTGACACTGCTGTAACATCAGATATGGCTATTTCCTCAGAAGGGGAGTTTTACCCTGTGGAAGCCACTCTCAAGAAGGGTTTTAAGTCTCTTCTGCCACCCTCTGAGCATCCCTAACAGCTACTTGCTTTGCAGGAGTATCTCTTTCCTGGCTGGAAGATCTCAAAGCCCTCAAGGACAGAGATCACCCTGACTTTGGCTCCACTTTAAAGAAAAACTTCCTAGTAACAGTGTTTGTAGCTGATGATGGAGGCAATGAAGTTCTCAGCCTGAGCCATGGCTTCCAGCTCAATAGCCAAGTGTCACCTATGGCTGGCTTTTACCCTGGAAGGCAGATACTCTAAGCAGGTCCTATGGTTGGACAAGTTTACAGGCTCTTTTTGTTTTGGAAAAAAGCTGGCTAAGTTGATGGCTAACAATGCAGCAATATCCAAACAGTCTCTCCCTTCCCCAGTAAGAGAGAATATAGACCGGCCTTCAGACAGATGGATTCTTTTCACTCGTTGTCATTGCATAGGTACCAGTGAAGAAACAACAGATTCCCCAAGGAAAAACTGTGGAGAGTATTGACTCTAAAAGCATACTCCTCTCTCTAGCACAGATTCAACAACTGGTGCCAAGAACACAATGCAAATCCCAGAAATCCTGGAAATCCAACCATTCTAGACTTTCCCTAAGAAGACATACACAGAGCCTGTTGAGCCTCTGACATCAGTGTCAACAAATTATTTTTCCATTAAGACTTGTTTCTTAGTAGCCATTGCATCTGTCAGAGCTAATAGCCTTATCTATACAGGAGTCTTAGTGCATGTTACATGAGGACAAGGTGATGCTCAAGATACCAGAATGCTTTCTTCTTACAGTAAATTTCTCCTTCCATGCTTCTCTCATTGCATGCTTCCTTCATTCTGTCCAAAACCATAACATCCAACTGAAAAGGCACAGCATACCTTAGATGTCAGAAAAGCGTTTAAAGTCTATCTCAGGCATACAGAATACGCAAGAAGATTGGGCTCCCTATTTTTGTCCTTCCACCTGATATGCAAGGGGCTCGGAGCTTCTAAGTCTTCCATTGCTAGGTGGATTAGACTAGGAATTGTCGAAGCGTACACATCATTAGAGGCTCCTGTCCCAGAAGGGATCAAGGTGCACTTCATGAGATCCTTAACAGCTTCATGAGTGGAACGAGCAAGTGGTGTCCACTTTGGAAATTTGCAAAGTGGCATCTTGGTGTACAGCTAATACCTTCATTAAGCACTACAAGGTGAACCTTCTATCTTCTGTAGTGGCCTCCTTTGGCAGGAAGGTTCTGCAAACAGTAGCCTAGAAATAATACAAACTTTTGAGTGAGCTCACAAAAAGGGGGGTACTTCTTTCTTATCAATTTTTTTTGTTTCATGACCCTCCCTGTTCACTGCTTGCTACTTCCCAAACGTCCAGAATTGTGGGAGACACTGGGTTTCAGAATGGAAAATTTCTTAGTGATAATTTCCTTTGAGATAGCAGCATCTCTCACAATTCTACCCACCTTGGATGGCTCATGAGTCAAGGATCAGATATTAAGTGGAATCGTTACCACATGATTGTCTTGCTTGGTCTAAAGTACAAAGTTTGATAGCAGCCTTCAACTATCTGAAGGGGGGTTCCAAAGAGGATGGTGGTAGGCTGTTCTTAATGGTGGCAGATGAAAGAACAAGGAGTAATGGTCTCAAGTTGCAGTGGGGGAGGTCTAGGTTGGATATTAGGAAAAACTATTTCACTAGGAGGGTGGTGAAGCACTGGAATGGGTTACCTAGGGAGGTGGTGGAATCTTCATCCTTAGAGGTTTTTAAGGCCCGGCTTGACAAAGCCCTGGCTGGGCTGATTTAGTTGGGGTAGGTCCTGCTTTGAGCAGGGGGTTGGACTAGATGACCTCCTGAGGTCTCTTCCAACCCTAATCTTCTATGATTTTGTTATCTCTGGAATATTTGTGAATAATGATCTTATGCAAGTTTTACAGTTTGGGAATAATTTATCTGACAGCAAACTGGAGCAGAGAAGGTGTGGCCAGACAGTGTGGTGCCAAAATGCAGACCTGCCTCTTTGAGCTTCAGAGAGAGGAGAGCAGCCCAGATGTCCAGAATTGTGGGAGACGCTGCTAGCAGAGAGGAAATTATCGGTAAGAATTTTTTTGTTCCTTTATTGACCTTTCCTTTGTCTAGACCTTTCCAGTCTAACTGATCACTTTACTGCCTATTTGCTGTCCTGCTTAGGTTTTGAGGTTTCATTATGAGCATGGGCTCACTAATTTTTGGCTCAGTCCGTTTTGAGGGCAGGGAGGAGATGAAGATTTGTGCTCTCTCTGTCTCACAAATTCATACCTTACTTCTCCTTCCGTTGAGACACAAGTGGAACAAAAGAACAGTGGGCCTGTGTCCTTCCCAAGTAGCTATTCCGAACAGTTTACTGATGGTGTTCAGGGGAAATTTGACTTTAAGTTGATGTCTCCCTTCTAGGAGACCATTGCACCAAGTGAGGAACCAGCCTGTCTTTTGACAGAAAGACCGCCAACCCTCCCATGAGAACTATAGCTAGCCCCTAAATGCCTCCTTTCCTCAGACGGTGCTGAGACAAAGAGATAAGGATATGATCAGGGGAAATAGTGGAGGAGCACTTTTATAGTCTCTTTACTCCTTATATGTGACCAAGAAGCTTGTGGTTGTCAGGTAGGTTACCATCTACAGCACATTATCGACTGGTACTCTGCGACCTTGGGGCTCTGGGTTTAAAGAAACAATAACTAAAGTTGTACGAAAGGAGTCTGAGTTCCAAGAGACTGTGTGCACCACATGTGAAAATCAGTCAGATCCTAAAGGAAAGGAGGTGTCCTGATCCATGCCTGAGGGACTGGTGCTGGGAGGGCATTGGCTCTGGCTGTTTAAGAATGAATAGAACTGTTCCTGGTAAAGTTGATTGATTGCTACTAATAATGGTGTTGGAGTGATTTCTGGTTGTAGGAAGGGTCTCCATCCCAAGGCAAGGGGTGAGAGTATGGATCTAACTACTAGGAGGGGAGGTCCCACCACAGGCTCATTTAAAAATGAGGCACTTTAATGGAGATAATCACAAGGGTTTGAATTACTTGTAGCTGTTGGAAAAATCATACTTAACAGGAATTTCAAGAGAAGGCATTTTCACGTATACTTTTAAAAGAAATGTAAACAAATACAAATATTTTAAATGCTTCAGATGGTCAGACCAAAGGCTCTTTGGTTACTATTTTTGGAGCTGCTTCTTCAGAAGAGGAGAAAGATTGCTTGATTTTGATCCGTGTATGTATATGCACTAAATTTTTGGTCACAATAGTGTTTGTAAGGAGTTACATATGTTTAACCATCTCCGGATCTTTATTTTCATCAATAATTCCAATAAATGTATACATAAAATGTCAATTTTTCTTCTACAACTTCTGTCTTATTTGCAATTTTTCTTCTTCAGAGATTCTAATGCACACAGCCATTTACAGGATGTGATAGAACTGGCAAAGCCAAATGTGCTGAAGTATATTTAGCTTCTGATTTACGTATGTTGAAGGGCTGAAATTTCTTGATAATTCTGTCAGTTAAATTCTTAGATTTTTGAAATATTTGAGTTTTATAGGAGGGGGTTCTTTCTACAAACCACCAATGTATCACTCTTACCACACGAAAGCATGGCTTCCTTAGTAATTCCTAGAGTCTGGGATGGCCATTTTCCTTCAAATTTAAAGTTCTGTTTATCTTTGCTCTTAACACTTTTAGCTCAGTAAGGTTGAATTTGAAGAAGACTGGAAGCCACAAGTGGAAGTTTGCCATGGTGCATCTGTCTATTATCTTGTTGCACAGATGCTAATTATCCTGACATAAATTTGAGAGGAAGAAACTATATAAATATTTTCTAGACCCCCACTCAGTTTCCTCTTTTAATTAGGACTGAGAGTTTGAGACCCTCCAAGTGGCATCTAGCCTCAAACGTAGGGGAGCATCTTGAGCTGAATTTGGCCAAATTCAGCCTGTAATATGTAGGTGCAACTCCCTTAGAAGTCTTTTGGCCTAATTGAACAATGGCACTAAATGGTGGTGTGAGTTATACACCAGGCATTAGTGGGTCAGAAAATGAATGTGTGAGAGTAGTCTAACTGGGAGCCACTGGGCATTGTAGATGGGAAAAATGAGTGTAAATTGCATATTAGGTTGTGGGGAGGGGCTTAGCAGGAAAAGTAAACAGGACTGTGAAGATAAAGTGGGCCTTTGTTTAACCTAATGTCAAACCATACTCAGCTCTATTGTGTCCAGATTCAGCCCTGATACAAGTGGGCGCTACTACTGTTGACTTCAATGAGTTATGCCCATTTATATCGGGATGAAATGATTCCCTGAAGAATGCTAAATGGGGTAAGTTGCTTCTTTTTCAGACCTGAACTGATTTGGTATTCAGCAAGTTACATCATTTTGCCTCTTACACCCGTTTTCTGACCAACCCAATACCTGACATTTAACTATTGCCACTACAGAACTTGGCTCATTGCTTCTCCTCTGAGTTTCTGAAGACTGAGGTAACTTTGATGACTTGTACAAAATGACAGTTCTAGTTACAAAATCAAGCTGGCTTTGCTCTGACTCTTAGGTCTTGTCTATACTACAAAGTTTTGTGGACCAAGGGCTGCTTTCATCAACAAAACAGTGAATGCGTAAACACTGTGATGCAACTTTTGGTGGCAAAAATGCCCTGTTTTTGTGACAAAACCACCCCAATGAGAGACATAAGGCCTTTTGTGCAAAATTTTTGTTGACAAAGTGCCAGTGTAGACACCAATTTTGATTTGATCACTTTAATTGGCCTCCAGGAGGTGTCCCACAGTGCCTATCATGACCGCTTTGGCCAGCAGTTTGAACTCCATTACTCTGCAGCCATCTTCCCCTCCCACTTAGAAGTCCTGGGAATTTTTGAAATTCCATCTCCTGTTTGCTTGGTGTGGAGCGGTCTCATTGCATCTTCCCAGACAACCAGGGCAGGTTATTGCAGCAAACAATCTCCCGCTTGGACCACTGCTGAGCTGTTGGATCTGCTTAGTATATGGGGAGTCCCAGCTGCACCTGAACCATAGGAATTTTGATACTTATGGGCAGATTTCATGAGGCTTGTGCGAAAAGGGCTATGATCAGGATATGCTGCAGTGCAGGGCAAAGATAAAGGAGCTGAGGCAGGCATACCATAAGGCGAGGGAGGCAAGCCGTCCTTTCGGTGCTACACTTAAGACCTGCCGGTTCTATAAGGACCTGGACACTATCCTCGGTGGCAACCCCGCCTGCACCACCAAGAGCCCTGTGGATACTTTAGCGGGCCTGGAGGCGGTGGAAAGAGGACCTAACCCGAAGCACAAAGTCATTGATGAAGAGGTGGAGTTAGACAATGATGTGGAGCACCCGCCAGGGTTGCCCGGTGGGGCAGGCAGCCAGGAACTGTTCACCACCCCAGAGGTGTCTAGCCAGGCTCAGCAGTTGGTCTCTGGCGAGCAAGAAGCAGGAGAGGAGATGCCTGGTAAATGGCTGTGGCTTGTATAGTGTGGAGGTGGGTTCAGGGTATAGAAATGTGGGAGGCTGGCTGTGTCTCTGTGTGCTGTACATTTCTCTGTGTAGCTAATCAGTATGGTGGAACAGGGTGTTGATGCACACTGAGATCTCATGGGAATCCTCCAGAGAGATCTCCAGGAAAGTTTCCTGGAGGTACTTGGTAGTCCTCTGCCAAAGGTTCTGTGGCAGAGCAGCTTTGTTCCTTCCCCCACTGTAGGAAAATTTCCCACACCATTTGGCAATCACTTGTGCAGGGACCAAAGTGGCACACAAGCAAGCAGCACAGGGACCAAGGTGGAAGCCACACCCATGATGTACCCTTGTTTCCCTGCTTACCCTCAGCAGTGAAATATCTGCAACAATGAAAAGTGTGGGAGAATTTTAGAATTGTTTTCCTAGTTGGCTGCACCACAACCCTTGCAGAGTGCTCTTTTTCCTATGTAGGGTGCCCCCATACTCAGCCAACCCTCCCCATGCTTTGGGTGTTCGCAGAGATGTGCACTTGCCAAGGGTCAGTGAGAAAGTGATTGTTACAAAAGATGTATTTTACTGAAATGTTTCAATACTGTGTGTGAATCTTACAATAATGCTTCTGTGCATTATTCCTTCTGCTTCAGCAGATGTGGCCTTCAGGAACACCCAACACACACCAGCTGAGCATCTCTGCCAGATAAGAAAGCACCCGAGATGGAGCAGAGAAGACATATTCTGGGAGGTATTGCACTCCTACAATGTAGAGAAAAGGGAACGCAAGGAGTGGAGGGAATCTGAAAGGCAGGACAGAAAAGAGAATCAGAAGTTTGTTAAGGACCATACTGAGCAGATGATTAAGGTCATGGAGGAGCAAATGCAGATGCTGAAGTCCTTAATAATGCTGCAGACTGAGAATATGCATGCCCGCCCTTCCCTGCAGCACATTCAGAATTCTTTTCCATGCCTCCACAAACTCCACCTGCACAATCCTTTCCACTTTCTGGGACTTCTCGGTTTCCCCTTCACGCCACCCCCTCGGACAACTTTCAGAATGACAGCTGGACCTACACACAGCTCTGAAAGTCTGCCCTTCCCTGGTTCCTCCTTTCACACCAAGCATCTTTGTGTGTGTTGTTTCTTATGCAATAAAAGCAAAGTTTTTGAATGGTAACTCATCTTTATTTGTTTCCTACAAACTGAGATAGCAGGCATTACCAATACATACACAGGCAGTTTAATCATTTGCTTACTGGAATGTAAGACCCCAAATGCCACCATTGCTTCCTAGGAAAACTACGTGTAATGTAACATTGCAGCACCAATCACAGAGATATATATTATTGGTTCTCATTTTCGAAGCGGTGCCTCAATGCCTCCCTGATTCAAATTGCCCCCCTCTGGGCTCCTCTAATAGCCCTGGTATCTGGCTGCTGAAAATCAGCAGGCAAGTAGTCTGCCTCAACACTCCACCCCTGAGCAAACCTTTCACCTTAACTTCACAAAAATTATGCAATGTACAACATGCAGCTATGACCATGGAATATTATCCTCATTGAGGTCTAACCTACCATAAAGGCATCGCCATCGCACCTTTAAACTGTCAAAGGTACATTCAGCTGTCATCCTGCACCTACTCAGCCTATTGTTGAACCGCTCCTTACTGCTATCCAGGTTTCCCATGTAAGGTTTCATGAGCCATGGCTGTAAGGGGTACGCTGGGTCTCCCAGGATCACTATGGGCATTTCAACATCCCCCACTGTAATCCTCCGGTGTGAAAAGAAAGTCTCTGCTTGTAGCTTTCTGTACAGGCCAGTGTTCCTGAAGATGCATTCATCATGCACCTTCCTGGACCACTCTGAGTTGATGTCAATGAAATGCTCATGGTGATCCACAAGTGCCTGCAACACCATGGAAAAGTACCCCTTCTTATTGATGTACTCTGTCACAAGATGGTCTGTTGCCAACATTGGAATATGTGTCCATCTATCACCCCTCCACAGATAGGGAAACCCATTTCTGCAAAGCTGTCCGCTATTTCATGCACATTTCCCAGAGTCATGGTCCTTCGTAGCAGGATGCAATTAATTGCCCTGCACACTTGCATTAACGCAGCCCCAGTGGATGATTTCCCGACTCCAAATTGATTTGTGACTGACTGGTAACAGTCTGGAGTCACCGTCTTCCACACAGTGATTGCCACACACTTCTGTACCAAGAGGTCAGCTCTCATTCTGGTGTTCTTGTGCCGCAGTGCTGGGGCGAGCTCCACACTCAGTTCCAGGAAGGTGGCTTTCCACCTCAAAACTTCTGTAGCCACTGCTTGTCCTCCCACACCTGCATGATGATATGATCCCGCCATTCAGTGCTTGTTTCCCGAGCCCAAAAGCAATGGTCCACCCTCTGCAGCTGTTCTGTGAATGGCAAAAGCAATCTAAAGTTGCTCCTATCCATATCACACAACATGTTAGGCAACTGGGCGTCTTCTTCAGTTAGGAACTTTGTGATTAACTGCACTGCCATCCGTGATGTCTTCATGACAGCTATCAGAGCATAGGAGAGCAGTGCGGGATCCATCCCTTCTCACAAAGATGCCGGGATGCACAGCAAAGAAGGGTCATTTTAAAATGCCGCGAAAGAAAGCCAGAAACCCATGGAACGCTGGGACAGAAAACAATGCATCACGGGACATTGAGCCCGGTCCCAAGATGCACCGTGATCTTCTCTGCCTTCCCACAAGGCCTAGCATTGGAAGGTGTCGAGCTGGACTGTGGGATAGGTACCCACAGTGCACTGCTCACACTGTCTATGCTAGGACCCCAAGTGTGGACGCGCTCTGCTGACAGAGGGAGTGAGTGTAAACATGCAATACCAATTTTTATTATAGCGCTTTTTGAGTGTTGACATAACTTTTGTCGACAAAACTCTGTAGTGTAGACAATGCCTTCATTCTGCATTTTTTCCATTATTACATCTTGAAAGCAATTATGTGAAAATCTCCATCTCCTCCTCCTTTGTGCCTCCCTCCTCGATCTGTGTTCAAATTATGCCTTAGGTCATAAATAACAACTATTTTGTTGGCCATGACATAAAATCCCTAAATGCTTTGGCATGATTAATATTGGGCGTGTCTCTCTATAATCAAAGGAGTCCTGTGATTCCAAGACTATAGATGTTTTATATTAAAACAGAAAAATAGGGAACACATATTAAGGGAGCTTGCTTAATCCCTGCCCACACCAAGCATGGCTGTTGTTAGCTGTGAGTTGGATCCCTTCTCTGGGTCTCCCCCTTTTCATATTAAACTCTAGCATCTTATTGTTATCTTCAAGAATCTGTGCAATTATCTCTCTGTTGTATCTCTGCTCCCATTTACTTCTACACTCCACTTCTACTGTGCATACTCCTGTGAGATACCTGAATCTCCCTATTATCAGCATGCGGTATCTCACAGCTCCTCCTCAACGCTCACACTTGGACACCCCATTTGTTTCCTTTTCACACCTTCGTTTGCCAGTTAATTTCCTTCTCCTTGTTTAAAATTTCTTTCTAAAATACTCTTCTTCTTTGAGTCTTTTCATTAGTACCCATTGACTCTAATAGGATCACAGGTTGCTTAGCAGCTTTGAAAAACCAGACTATTCTATTTAGGTATCTAAATACGATTTTAAGAATCTAATTTTAGGCACCCAGGTTTGAAAATTTTGGCCAGTTGTAACTGGATGTCTTTCTAAAAGATCAGTTCTAGCTCAACCAGAAGTTATGTGTCTGCTGTCTGTCTCTTGTCTTAGTCTCTGGGGTCCTGGCCCATGACTACAATTTCTAAGTGCTACGGTAAAATAAAGAATTAATAATAATGATGGGCTTGCTGTAGGAATTACTGAGTGAAGATCACACTATATGATCATATTGGTACTTTCTAGCTTTAAAGTCTATCAGTACTTTATACTAATGCAGTGCTTTGCTTTCAAACATCTCAGTGTTTTGTGATAAGCATTATTTATCCTTGTTTTACCGACTGAGGCAGAGAGAAGTAAAGTGTTTTGTTCATGGTCATAGAGCTAATCCATGGTAGAACTGAGAATTTAATCTATTTTGCCTGACTCCCAGCTGGAGTTCACTATAGCAGATCAACCGTTCTGACACCACAGTATCTGAGAGACCACAGTTATTTCCTGTTTTAAGTATAAGGAAAGTATGGTAAATATGGATTTTTAAACAATGACCACCTTCAGCATGGTAGGTGGACTTATGAAGATGTTAAAGACCATAGTGCAAAGTTCTCACTTACTTGTACCACATAATGTAGTACATTTGACATGGTAGATTGTACTGCATACTCAGTCACTTGAGCAGGGGTTCTCTCCCAGTCCCTCAACATGTTACAGATTGTGGAGGTGGCTTATATGAATGACTATAAGAGAACCTAATTAAAACAAGTTTTATGCTTAAACTATTATGTCACTTGTGGTGTGATGGACAGCCAGTGTGTTCTACAGTTTAGTTTTTTCACTCATTTTGATGGCTTGTCAAATTGGTAGATTTGAAGATTGAGAGCTAGGCTCTGTTGTATTTTGTATGGGTTAATCAAATCAATATCCTCCATTTATAGCACTCCTGCCTCTGAAATGAGAAACATGGCATTCAGCAGGAAGTATAGCGCCAGTAAATGGTGACAGCACAGTGCAATGTGTCGTTTTGCATGCTGCAGTGCTGTGAGTGACCCTTTGAAATAGAATGAACATTCGCTAGCTGACATTCCTTTTCACATCATTGTAGCTTAACTGGCATAAATACAAAGGTTTACATCTGTATTAAAGATGTTGCGGGTTGCTGAATGCATGATACACAGGCAGTCATCATCTGCAGAGAGTTAAGTGCGCTGTGCATATAATCAATCAGATTTTGTTCACATCAAGAGCCAGCCAACTCATTACTACCCATACTACATTAACCCTTTAAGTGGGGAATGGTACTATATAGGCAAAAATAATATGTAGTCCACAAGAAACAGTTGAAAGTGCTTCATTAAGTCTTTATTAGGCAGCTTCCTTTCTCTCAATTATGACAAATTTATGAGTGTAGAAATACGATGCCAACAGCTATGGGTTAAATCTGGGCTCTGTGGAAGTCAGTGGCAAAACTCCCGTTGGCTTCAGTAGGGCCAGGATTTCACCCATGGAGTTTACTGAGCTTTCATTTGCACATTCCTGTGTAACTTCCACTAAAATAAAGTTAAGCTTAACACTGCATATAGTTTGTATTCCCTCTAATTGCCACTATCTACTATCATCATCCTTGGGCCAAAACACTATTTCCCATAAATGCTTTTAATAAAGAACTCTCTCTCTCTCTCTCTCTATATATATATATATATGTGTTAGCTGAAGAAATTTCACTTCTCTAAACCAGTTTTGCTCCAAAGACATAGAGAGTTAAGGGCTTCTTTGACTTGTGTTGTAGAGAAGGTCAGACTAGATCTATTGGCTCCTTCTGGCCTTAAAATCTATTAAAGGCCCTGACCCTCAGCTTTCCTGCTCTGCTGGGGCTATATGCCCACAAAGCTGGCTTAGGGCATGCCTATACTACAAAATTAAGTCCACCTATATTACGTGAAGTATAGCCACTGCAGTAATTGAATTGGTTTTTCATGTCCACACTCTGTAGTGTAGACTAGGCCTTAATTGGCGATGGAAGGATCACTCCAGCCTGGTCTACGATAGAAAAGTAAAATTCCTTAACTATGTCACTCAGGGGTGTGAAAAATCCACCCCTTCGAGTGGCATAGTTAAAACCAATCTAACCCCCAGTGTAGACAATGCTAGGTTGATGGAAGAATTCTTTCATTGACCCAGCTACCACCTCTCGGGGAGGTGGATTACCTACGCATCCCATCAGCATAGGTAGTATCTACACTGACGTGCTACAGTGGTGCAGCTGCAGGAACACAACTGTGGTGCTGTAGCATTTCCAGTGTGGACAAGCCCTCCAGCCTAAAGAGATCCTTCGATGGCATACAGCCAAGATGGCCACTCCAAAATGACCTTTTCCCTGTGGCCAACTGCGTGGCTGGAGGAAAGAGGGTTTGTTTGGTATTGGATGAGCAGACAGAACAAATGTCATGTCCTTTCAGCAGATAGCTAGAGAATGTCTTCCTCATTTTCTAAAGAACTCTCTAGGAAGAAGGGAAACAAAGAACTCAAGAACTCTATGATGTTAACCTAAGTCACTGTTGGAGAGACAATGTGTGGCTATGGCTGTTCCATGCCCTGGTGATCCCCTACTGGAGCCGTAGACAGCTGAATTTATGCTAGGGGACTAGTTCAGCAGACAATCTTAAAGCCATCTTTGCTCTTCTACCTCCTGAGACTTTGCACTCTTTGACTACAGCTAAAGATTCAGGGGCTACATTATTTAAAGAAGCCCATCAGTAATTTAAAAAGTCGAATTATATGCTTTCATGAGTGTGTCTTGCATTTAAACTTGACAATTGCATAACTGAAGCGCCATTGACTTCTTCGGCAAATTCTGCTCAAAACCTGGCAAAAATTATTGTTCTTTACCTGTATTTATTTTATATGATTAGGCATAATTTGTGTATTATTTTATTGGAAATTCAAGAATGAGAGTATTCAATAACAAAGTATGATGATTATTTGTTTCATTTTACTTGATCAAATTACAAGATTGTCTCTTTCCCAGTGCTCCCAGTAACTGAATTAAATTAAAAAGTAAGATACTTAATGCATTTAAACTTAATGCCATAGCTTATCTTTACTACCTTAAATAAAACTGGGAAGAACATTTCTCCCTTCAGTCAACATTGTGATCCTCTTCTGGTGAACAAACCTTCCAGTTATTTCCTTACTTTGCCTCTGAGAGAACTGATTAATTATAAATACAGTTAATTAGAAACCTGATGAGTAACATTAGTCTGCAGTTATTATATCCATGAGAAATGTGAGTCAGGCTGGTTTTTAAAGAGCCTCAGGGTTCATATCAAGGCATGATCATTGTAATTATCCTGGATAGCATGGGGTATATTGAAAGTCATATGTGAGATCCTGAGGTGCAACATGATTTGTCTATATATATTTCTAGACTCAGAAGTGAAAAAAAATGCTTTTTAATTAATGAATTCTCTCGCTATGATGACATCATTTCATTCACAGCATAGAAACGATGAGAGAAAAGAAGTTTACTAGGCCACCTGCTAGAATCTCACTTGTAAAACCATCTTTCAAGCACTCACATTATTAGGATTTTAACATCCTCAGTAGGCAGATAGGAAGCCAGAGAATCAAGTCACCATAGCAATTGCACAATACAGAATTGCTCAAGGTGGTTCAAAAAGGATGAAAAAGAGATGACATCCCATCTTCTGTTATTAGCCTCATTAGCTTTCACTTTATATTCAAAGGGTGAAACATAATTCCGACAATGTTGCTCAAAGGTGTTCTGCAATTGTCCTTTTTCCTTTCTTTCTTAGACCCCCAGCTGGTGTAAATTGGCACAAATCCATTGAAATAATTTATTTCAATGAAACGATGCCAACTTATGCCAGCTGTGGATCTGGTCTTTCGTTTCTTCACTTTAAAAGTGGTCATGTTCCACTTGATGTTAAATAGTGCACTGCTGGAATGTGGTGTAATACTGGACATATAATTGTAAGGGGACTGTTGCCCCCTTACTAACATTCAGTGGGGGTGTTTTAGTTGCTAGCTCCCAGTACTAAAAGGGGGAAGGGTCGATGGGGAATCAGGACCCTGAGACTGCCAGTCCCTAGGAGCAATAGGGAGAGGCCAATGCTCCAGATCAGCCTGAATGACAGGGCGGGCAGGCTAATCAGAGAATCAGGAGGCCAGGGAGGTTCCGTCCTCCGTGTGAGCAGGATTTGCCTGGGTCAGACAGAGTGGGGCCGAGCTAAGGAGAAAGCAGAGGCCCAAGCTAAGCTGGGGAGCAGAGCTGTGCCAGATCCAGAGGGACCAGAAAAGCAGCCCAGAGAGAGCAGACCCTGTCCTGGGAGCAGAGCTGCAGCCCCAAAGCCAAAGGCACGGCCCAGAGAGAGCAGACTTGCCCTGGGACCAGAGCTGCAGCAACCAGAGCCAGAGGGGCCAGAAAAGCAGCCCAGAGAGAGCAGACCCTGTCCTGGGAGCAGAGCTGCAGCCCCAAAGCCAGAGGCACAGCCCAGAGAGAGCAGACTCGCCCTGGGAGCAGAGCTGCAGCAACCAGAGCCAGAGGGGCCAGAAAAGCAGCCCAGGAAGCAGGTCAGTGCTGGGAGCAGAGTCACAGAAGCAGCCTGCAGAGCAGACCTGTCCTGGGAGCAGAGCTGCAGCAACCAGAGGCAGAGGGGCCAAAGAAGCAGCCCAGGGAGCTGGAGGCAGAGCAGCAGCAGCAGCGCAGAGACCGAGTGGTGCAGCTGGGGCTGGAGCAGTCTGGAGCTGGGTGCGGTGAGCAGCTGGGGAGAGCGAGGGGGACCCTGGGCAGCAGGCCCAGCACAGGGAGACGCCTCAGCCAAGGGGCTCTGCAGGCCAGGCTTGGATCGTAACCCCGACAGGGCGGGGGCGACACTGGGAAGAAGGGTCCTACCACTTAGAGCCTGAGAGCGTGTGGCCACCACCAGAGCAAGTGTCCAACCCACAGCATCCCTGCAGCACAGCCAGGGCCTGAGAAGAAGGCCTGGGACTTACAAGGAACAGATTGTGAACTGCCCGGACATTCCAGAGACACTGTTTGTGAAGTTCCCTGCCACAGAGCGGGTTGATGTGTTTCCTTTAACCTTTCCCATTTTTCCTTATTCTTTTTAAAATTAATTGTTGATTAAATAACTTGCATTTGCTTTAACTTGTATGTAATGGTCAGTGGGTCAGAGAAGTGCCCAGTGCAGAGAGAGTACCCCGGAGTGGGGACACCCTAGCCCCTGTCCTAGGTGACCACATCAGGGTTGGGGGTCGAGCCCCCCAGGAATTCTGGGCCCAGCCTTGTTGGGGTTACGAGGACTCTGCCAGACAGGAGAGTGGAAGGGGAGTCCTCAAGGGCAGGGAGGCCACTGGGTAAAGGAAGTGGGAGCGAGGACTCAGATCCTTTCGCTAGCCCACTTCACCAGGATAGTGCAGAAGCCAGGAAAGTTCCCCACAAGAGCAGGACTATTCCCCCACTTACATAATGCACAAGAAAATGCATAAGTGCTATTGATGAGTGGACTTTTAAAAGTTTGGTGGTCAGTCTGAGGGACCAGAAGGGCTCTGCTTTGTTTTTGTTTGATTAACTGTGATGGTTGCCAATCCCTAGTTAGTACACAACATTTACCACAGTGTGTCTTACTGCACTTATAATTAATTTTATTATTTAAAATAAAAGTTTTGAAATTTACTAGCTATATCCCTCTGCTATTAACAGTTATGTCTTAGATGGTAAAAGCAAATGAAAACGTATTTCAGTGTGCTATTTTTAACTCCTTGTCTAATTAGACTGTGCACCCTGAAAAAGGGGGACTACTATCCATACGCTTTGGGTGTCTTTGTCATAACTTACAAAATAAGACTAAAATGATGCCCAAACATAATGCAGCAGTACTAGTCAATATTTAACACGGTGTAAGCAATAACGGCTTTTATAGCATAAATTAAAGAGTACCTCAGGGAGTCTAGAAGTTAATGTTGAAAGCACAAGAAAATTTAAGTCCTTAAAAATAAGGGGCAGACATATTTAATAATCAATAGAAGAGACAAGGGGTGAGATCCTCCCTTCTGCTGGGGACCCTTTACAACTGGTGAAAGGGCCAGAGTGCCATAAAGGGACAACAAAAGCCTCTGCTCCAGCCAGGGGAGGATTCCCCTGGTGCAGGCACTGAAGAAGACTGACCTAAGGCTGCCTTGCAAGAACTGCCTCACAAACACTCGGGTAGGGAGTGTGCTGGGGGTGATACCGCAGTGCTGGAGAGATTCTGGGTGGCAGTGTGTCCCATAGGGAAGCCCAGATAGCCTTAACTTAGACAGGTCCAGGGGTGAAAGTAACTTAAAGAACTTACCGGTACACTGGAGTCCTGAGCGGGGCCGTGGCCTCAACCGGAAGAGGCATGTCCTTTAAAGATATAAAGGCCCCAGGGCTGTGGCTGGGAGCCCCAGGGCCTTTAAATCACCCCCGGAGCTCCCAGCTGCAGAGGCGGCTGGGAGCCCCGGGGCTCAGGGACGATTTAAAGGGCCCAGTGCTTCAGCCACCACTACCTCAACGGAGCTCCAGTCCCTTTAAAACGTCGCCCGAGCCCGGCTGCCGGAGCCCCAGGGTAGCAGTGGCAGGGCTCGGGCGGTGTTTTAAAGGGCCCGGGGCTCCTGCCACTGAGTGGAGCCCCGGTCCTTTAAAGTGCCACCTGAGCCCCGCTGCTGGAGCCCTGGGGTAGTGGGGGCAGGGCTTGGGTGGCACTTTAAAGGGCCCGGGGCTCCGGCCACAGCGGGGAGCCCCGGGCTCTTTAAAGAGCTGCCCAAGCCCTGCTGCCCGATACCCGGGGTAGCGGCGGCAGGGCTCTGGTGGTGATTTAAAGGGCCTGGGGCTCCCTGCAGCAGACGGAGCCCCGGGCCCTTTAAATCACCACTGGAGCCCTGCCACCGCTACCCTGGGGCTCCGGCAGCGGGGCTTGGGAGGCAATTTAAAGGGCCTGGGCTCTGGCCGCTGCAGGGAGCCCCAGGCCCTTTAAATTGCCTGCCTGGGGAAGCCCTGATTGCCTCAGGAAAGAGTGTAGTTAGTAAGTGGACTCGTATTAGCACATGAACAAAGAAGGTTTAGCACAACCTCTCAGGCATGTCTACACTGCATTTGAGAGCGAGCCTCTCAGCCTGGGTCCACGCACTCGTGCTAATGAGGGTTGTACTGACTCTCTAAAAATAGCTGTGTAGAAGGTGCTGTGATATAGGCTTCAGCGGCCGAGTTCCAGCCCAAGGTGCATCTTCTACACAGCTATCTTTGGAGCACTAGCACAAGCTCTGCTAGTGCGAGTCTGAGGATCCAAGCTGGGAGGCTCACTTCCAGATGCGGTGTAGACATGCTCACACATACCACAGGGATGGGTGCAATATGTAGACCGATATCACCGCTGGAGACAGCAGAAACTGAGGTTGGAACTTAATTAAGTTCCTTAATTAAAATCATACTCTACTGCACCATGAGTGAGGAGGGTATGCAGTCGTTGCTGCCAATGATGAAGTGGGTTCCTGACAATGATCCCAGCTTGCAACCAGGAATGACACACCATTCCTGTTACTTTGTGCAGCTGTTGAAAAGACATTGTCCAGCCTGTTTTCAGCTTCCTCTTTTTCCTTTTGTTTGACCCCTACCTCCCCAGCATTCACTTGGTTCTTCCACCTCAGTCAGAAGCAGGCGTCTGAATTATATAAAGGCAGGGTTGTACATATGGTGTATTGGAAGGGTACCCAAGGAAGTACTAGATAAAGTTTATTTAAATGAAATATCAGAAAATGAGTAATATACACTGATTTTTACTTAAATGTAAGTCTGGTAAGATTTATTTGAAGGCTCAGTTTTTTGTCTGTGTTGATGTTTGAAAAGTATGTAGATGCCAAAGCTTCAGGTATTTTTTTAGGAAATATTCACAAATTCTTCAGATGCAATGTTGAAGCTTTTCCCAGTCTTTTGAAAACATAAGTAATAAAATTGGGTGGGTTCAGTGCCTGAGATGGAATCTTCATAGTAAAATCCATCTCCTAAGGTGGTTCATATTTTCTAAAAGCCAAAATTGTGCAAACTGGAGTCCAAACTATGAGGTGCTTGTTAAGCATAGTCAGAAAACAGTGTCAAATGTTCTTTATATTGCCTTTCATAACTGCTTGTTGGCTCTGCTCCTGGAGGACCCTGAAGGAGGACTTGGCCACATTCTGAAAAAATACATTTATCCATAAGTAGCAAAGGCTAAGGCTGCACCTTACTGTTCACATGAGATTAAAATGCTAATGGGAAAGATCCTTTTAACTTTCCAAACTGCATCATCGAGAGCTGCAGTGTCATTTTGTGCAGTCATAGAAACTCAGGGCAGAGTGACAGTCAGACGAAGGAAGCGCTGGAAGAGGCTGGCATTGTAGGTATGAAGTAATTCTCTGAAATAGGGCAGATTCAGGAACTGAATGGGATTCTGCTGCCAGGATGGGGAAGACCAGGGAAGATCAATCTGTGTCTTCATCAGGGATCTTCATCAGAGGGATTCTTCAACAGGGAAGTGCTGCTGGGAAGTAGAGCCAGGAGAATTTTTTGGGGGTGAATAGTTTACTGAAAAATGAAATTTTGGGTTGACTGAAATGATTTGCAAATTTATGTCCAGTTTCCACAGTAGTTTCGTCCAAACGAAAAAGTCAAAAGATTTTGGTAATGTTGCAACAATTTTTTATTTGATTTTTTTTGACATTTTGGAATTGCCAGTGAACCAAAACATCCATTTTTTTGCCCACTTTTACGGGAAATTAAAGAGAAAAGACTATATATATTTTTTGGTATTACAATGTGAGAAATTGCACATCTCTGCTGAAGCTGCCAACTTACTTTTGCAAAAAACACTCAGCTTTTTCTTGGTTTAATACTTGTTTCAGTCAACACATCAGTCTTCTCCAGCAGAGTTTATCCCAGTTTAACAAACCGTGGATACTCTATTGGATGTGGTCCTCTCTGTTCACCTTCCTGTGGAAGCAGGAAGAAGACAGGGCTAGATTGTCAAAATTAGGTATGTGTGTATACTTGTATGTGTCTAATTTAAGCATTCCAGTATTCACTGTGTGAGCAAAAACTTGATTTATACATGCATAGTAGGTGTTTGTGTACATAAATTAGGAATAGGCATAGGATTACGTACAATAGGGTGTGCCTAACTTTGAAAATCTGGCTGTTAATGTTGTGCCATTTTAGGTATTTTTCTGTTATGACCCTGATCCCCTTAATTGAGAAAAACAGACTTCATTTGCGCTATCTTCTCTATTCAGACTTGTAACTTACAGGCCAAGACTCACAGGTATGTAGGGACCAGTCCATAAGATAAATAGGTTGCATATATTGGATAAGCACGTTAGGAAGCACCAAACCTAGCATTTGGTTGACATTTGTTAATTTTCAATATTTCCAGGCACTTTCTTGGAACTTCTTGTGAAATTTCTGGGAGGTTAGGCAATTTTTTCTGGTTTTAACTTTTTTTTTTAAAAGGTGTTTACAAAATTCCACACCAGACTAAAGTGTTTTAATTTTGCTGGGGAAAAAACCTTTAAATTCTGCCCACCTTGAGTTAAGTAGGCTAATCTCTTTTGAAACTGGTTTGTTTTTACTGAATGAGAGAGATGATATATTTAAAAGCAGTGATAAAAAACATTGTTTAAGTTCTCCTGAGGTTTATGAACATTTGACAAGTTTTTCAAGACTTGCACAGTCCTAATGAAGAGATGTTTCCTAAGGCAAGCATAATGGATTGATATTTTTGGTAGTTTCTTCATGAGAATAAGTGGTTTGTTAGGCCTTGTCTACACTGCAGAGTTTTGTCACTAAAAGGCAGCTTTTGGTGACAAAACAATGGAGGTGTACACTCTACAGTGCCACTTTTGGCAACAAAACTCTTCAGTTTCAATGACAAAATAAAACCACCTGGACAAGAGGCATAAAGCTTTTTGTGGCAAAGTTAAAATGACAAAGTGTCCGTGTAGACACTACTGTTCATTATATTGCCAGAACTGGCCTCCCCAGTATCCCACAATTCCTGCCATGACTGCTCTGCTCAGTTGTGAACTCAGCAGCCTTGCAGGCATGCACCCCTCCCCTTTCAAAGCTCTGTTCTGACAGCTGAGCATGCTACTCTGCTCCAGGCATCAATGAGCAAACCATTATTCCTGCTCTGTGTGAGTGAGTGAGAGAGAGAGAGAGAGAGAGAGAGAGAGAGAGACTGCTATGCAGTGCAGAGCTAGGGAGGGAGGCGGGGGCTGATGTTGCGGGTGTCCCCCTCCCCCACCTCAGGACTGGTTGCTTCCAATGGCTGTCTAAACTTTTGAGACAGCATGCTGACACACTCACTCTCCTCCCACACACACTCTGTCTCTGTCTCTCCTGCCCGCATACACTCCCTGTCACACCCTCCCTCTCCACTTCAGTTGAAAAGCATCTGGCAATCAATTAGGATGTTCATGGAATGATGGGATTGAAAAACCTGCATCATGTAACGCTGTACCTGACCAATAGGGCATTGCAAACCATTCCCAAAGCTCCCTGTGGCCAGTTGCACAGTGGGATAGCTACCCACTGTGCACTGCTCTCTGTGTCAATGCAAGAGCTGTTAGTATGGATGGGCTGCAGCGACACAAGGAGCATAGTGTGGACATGCAACAGCAGTTTAATTACAGCAGCATAACTTTTGGCGACAAAACTCTGCAGTTTAGACATAGCCTTAGCTGCTCCTAACAAGGTGATGTATTGTTGGATGTCTCAACAGACAGGCTAACATATATGTGAACTGACATGTGGAGAGAACTGCTCTTGCCGCTAGAAGTGATCCCTCTAGACTGGGATTCATGCATGCTGGTGGGGAAGCTTGTACTGCTGTTGCCTTTGCTATCCTTGTTCTGTTGATAAACTGAGAACTTCAGTCTACACAGCTGCATAAGTTTAGCCCCTTTCATGAGTACTATATTCATTGAAACTTTGCGGGGGAAGGGATTTATTCTCACTTAATTCATATGAGGGTAATGGGCATAATTATGTTAACAGAAGAATGGAAGGAATCGGAAAGTAATTTTTCCATCTCTTTCTCTGAACTTTAATAAGAGGTACTGGTGAAATGTTATGACATCCATTTCCATATCTTGGCAGAGAAAATTAAAAGTGTAATTGGTTTTTTTTATTATCTGAAGTATTTCTTGTCTTTATAACCTTGTCATTGTTAAGAAGCATCTTTCCAAAGTGCTGGTATGCAAAACACTGAAATGGCATCACCATTTCTCCTCTATTGTTCATGTAGATGATGTTCTACAATGACCATAAGGTCTCTTCCCACCCCGATCCCCATTAAATCAACTGGTGATCCAGAGACTTGGGGAAATGCCATTACAATCTAGTGATGTAAAAAAAAAATTACAAGGCCAGAAAAGTCAAAATGATCACTCCATTATATGATTAGGAAAGGGAAGTGAATAGCAGATAAGAACTAATCCACCTGATCTGGGATGGTGAGCCACCTAATGTGAGAAATTATCTCAACTTTGTAAGGAATGTTATGGGTGGCAACTTATCATTGTGCAGCAAATAATTGCTTCCACTGTGAAAGTGGTGAAATTTTCCCTGTGTTAAATTCAAGATTTTGCTCAAGCAGTGAGTTTTTGCCATGGCAGCCATATTCATTTTCATTGTGATCCTGTCAATTTGAAGGAAGATCAGCCTGGGAGGTCCTTGGGTGAGAAACTTTTAAAGGACACCTAGTTGCAGAATAAAGTGGTGATATTGATTCATTAGGTGGCATTAATGTCAATCAGTAGTGAATCAGTGTTCCTGTGTCTTGCTGAGGACAGTACTGCTGGAGGAGCTGTAAAACAAAGGTTGTAACTAGTTGTAATAATTAAAGATTTTATGGTCTTTTTTCTATTTATTTTAGAATAGGGGTTTTGACCTTGGTGTGCTGGCTGAATTTCAGTTTGGGTAATTTATATTCTGCCTTCTGCATCTCGTTTCAATTGGGCAAGGTATTCTTCACTTCCCAGTCTAAACTATGATGTGCTACTTCTGTAGTGCTGCTTAGCAGTTGTCACAGGTCATTCCAGAAATGGCTACATTTCACTGGTAGATGAATATATCCCTGCTTACATTGGCTGTATATCAGTTTAAGTCCGCAAAATTCTTCGGGATCCTTTGGGGCAAAAGGCCATGTAATGTAAGGCCATTATCACTTGTGCTGAAAGCTATGTTTGCTGCCAAAAAAGATAAAATCTCCTGTCTCTTCTTGAAAATATATAGCTAGTATCTGCATAAAAATAATGCAAGTACAAAGCAAAATGGAATTTACTGGTAATATCAATGCTGTTTTGGCACTGCCTGCTCCTGATGGAGGCAATGTTAAGCCTATTCCTTTTCACCTTCTTCCTCTGTATTCTCCAAAGTCCATAGCTATAATCATGGGGTGTACTTGGCAGCTGACTGTAGGACCTGGAATGTGTTTTTTCCAGCAGCCGCCTCTGGATTTGTGGTTGACTTCTTTGGCTGACGCTACTCCTGGCTTTGCTGGCAGACAAATCTTCTCAGGGGTTGTCTTGGGTTCACGTTGCTGTCCGCTTGCTTTGTATGCTGGCTCCCAATGCCATTTGCCTAGGGTCACTCCTGTTTATGAAGGCCATGTTTGTGGACATGTAGTAAGAAAACACATGACATGATACAGATTATTCCACCATTCCTATTTTTGCTTCTTGAAAACTTTTTCCTACGAACCAAGAGTACATGTGCACAGATTTACTTGGAAAAATAACTTTGATTGTAAACTTGTTTTCATCGGGTTCATTTCTTAGTAAAGAAGCTTGGCTGTGGAGCTTTTGTGGGACATGCCTTAGCGTAACTTGTGTTGTGGCCAATCCTGATTCTAATTACAAAAATTGCGCTGTAGTGTGGCCTTTCACTTCAGAGATAGGTACACCCAAAGCTAGCAATTCCTGTTGCTCACAGTGTTGATATGAGGACTCAACTGTGCATGCTCAGAGAGAATGCTGATATCTCTCATGGACTCTCATTCTGCTGGCTAAGAGCTACCCTAAAGATGGAATCGTACAGGCTGCTGGGATATTGCTTCGTAGGTTGTACTAACAGAAATAGGTACTTGATCCTGATGAAAGCTGTTCAAATTTTTTTCACTTTCTCAAAATTGTAATGAAAAGTTTTTCAATGGAAAATTTTCTTCTTTCAATTTTTGGGTCCCCTTTTTCTTCTTCCTTCCCTACCCTTTTTTCTATTTCCCCCACTTTTCCCCTTTTCCATGTTGCCACTTGTAAGGGACTGCGGAAGATTTTGTTACGGCCTAGCTAGGGAAATTCCGCTTTCTCGAGGCCGCCCGGTCACTGTAGGACATGGGGAACCAACTCTAACCGGTTTTGGCCGGTTCCCTCTGCCATGTGCATGCAGGTAGCGGAAAGCCCCTGTTGGGAAGTACCTTATTATATATTCATGAGCTGATTTTGTGTACTGCTTATTAGGGCTCGCTGTTTACTCCTTCGTCGGACTCCGTCCCAGGCAAAGCTCCGATGTGCTGGGTTCTCCGCCTCCATGACAGCAACGCTTGGAGTCCCCGTTGCGGGTCTGTCACTAACCTTCAATAAAGCCAATAACTCGCTGCTTAGCTGCGTGTGGGTCTCATTTTCCAGAGTACCTCTGCCGGCCTGCGGTGCTTCGAACACCTTGGCCTAGAACACCACTGAAAAAGGAGGAAAGGAAAATGTGGGGCAAGGGGAGAAGAGAAGAGGAAAACCCGCAAAATTTCAGGTTGGTGGCTGAAAAACTGCACAATTTTGAAAAACTAAGTTTCCACCAGAAATCTCATTTTGAAAAAATGCCCTTTTTCTTTTGGGGGGAAAATGTTTTTGAATGAAAAATGTTGATTGGCTCTAATCCTGAGAGGTGCACTCATGGGGGATCATTTTCTTCTGCACATGTTAGGATTATATTTAGGAGGCAGTTTCCCTTTTTATATAGGATACCTATGTAAACACTTTGTGACCTGGTACTATATTCCTTACGAAGGGGTGGAGGCTCACTACGGGGTCCCCATTATGAACCCCTTATTTGCACTGGCAAGCTGTTACTTACTCTAGTGGTGCTGTTAAAGTCAATGCTCCTATGTCTTATAAATGACTGACCATGATTATAGTTAAATCAGAGAGCAGATATCTACATGGAATACTTTTGTTGAGGGAAGTACTCCCAGGAGTCCATCTTCAGTTCATCTTTCTTTCACACCTCCGAATTAAGCTCTAAAACACAGAACCAAGATTAAAGGGGAATTAGTACATGATATCCCCACTTCTTTTGCAGCTAATCATGTTAAGTTCCTTTTTTGAAAAATAAATGGAAGTTCCTGTTTTTAACATGGAACAATCTTTGCTTTCCTATTACTGTAAATCCTTATGTAAGAAAAGTAGCAAAGGAGAGGTACAAAATCATGTTTATTGAAGCTATAATACAGACTGAGAATCCTGGACCTCTTGATTTAAAATACAACGATAGATGTTTTCAAACAGAGACATGAGAATGACATGGTGGAGGATAGTAATTTTTCCTGTACACTAATTCAGTGTTTTGGGGATATACCTATTTAGTGTGCTTCCCAATTCAAGTGAGATAAGGTGGGTGAGGTAATATCTTTTGTTGGACCAACTTCTCGTCGTGAAAGAGTCAAGCTTTCAGAGCTCTTCTTCAAGGCTGGGAAAGGTACTCAAGAGTGTCACTGCTAAATACAGTTTGGAACAGATTGTTAAGAAAAGGCGTTACTGCATGTTGCAAGAGACCATTAGAGGCAGTGAACATTTCGCAATCATAGGATAAAGGAGGGTTGTTGGGTTACAGATTGTTGTAAGAGCCATACAGCCAGTGTCTCAGTCAATGACTTTTAGGGTATGTCTACACTACCCGCGTTACAGCACGGCTGCGGTAGCATGGCTGCAGGCAGTGTAGACACACGTTATCGCTGGGGGAGATCTCTCCTGGTGATTAAAAAAAACCACCCCGAACGAGCGGTGGTGGCTTTATCTCTGGGAGTGCGGCTCCCAGCGATAAAGCGCTGTCTGCACTGGCGCTCTTCAGTGCTAAAACTTTTGTCGCTCAGAGGGTTGTTTTTTCACACCCCTGAATGACAAGTTTTAGCGCTGAAAGTGGCAGTGTAGACACAGCCTTAGTGTCTAGCAAAGTTATGAATTTAAGCTCCCAGGCTTGTCTTTTGAATGTGTTATGCAGGTTTCCTTTGAGGGGGCAGGAAGAGGAAGGGGCACGGGTGGGGGTTTGGAGAAGGGGTGGAGTGGGGTGGGGCCTGGGGCGGAGAGAAGGTTGAGCATTCCCGAGGCAAGAAGGAAGCCGGTGCCTGTGCATGGTGGTGAGAATGGTGTTCTGAGGGCGGTTGTTAATGTTAAGGAATTTCTGGAGGAAGTTGATTCTGTCTTGGATGAAACTGGTCCTAAGTATAATAAGTGGTTTTAGGATGGTTTATATGAGTCACGATATTCCTTCACTAAGAATGCTGTGGCCAGATATGATGGATCTGCCTGGGTTCCCTTGTTTGTGTGTCTTGGAAAGCATTTAGAAGGGCTCTGGGTTCGGTTCATAGAGAATGAAGTTGTAGCAATTCTCCTGCGTTGTTTGGGGAAGTATTTAATGATTGTGACATTCTTCAGGGTACAATCTGGACTGTTGAACAGCTGTGTTCCCTCAATTCTCCAATTGGGGAGCTGTTTACTCTCCTTTGCTGTGAGAGCAGCCTGGGGTGAAAGTAATTTAAAGGACTTACCTGTATGCCGGAGTCCTGAACAGGGGGGCAGGGCCTCAACTGGAAGAGGCGGGGCCTTTACATCCCTGGGCACTTTAAATCAAGATATAAAGGACCCGGGGCTCCTGCCTCTTCCTGCCCCTGCTATGCCCTACGCCCCACCCCCACTCCACTCCTTCCCCCAAGCCCCACCCCTGCCCCACCTCTTCCAGCCCCTGCTCCACCCACACCCTGCCTCTTCAATCCCAGTTCTACCCCGTCCCCTGAGCACGCCCTCCCCCACCTCCCAGTGCCTTCTGCACACCGCAGAACAGCTGATTGTGGCGGGTGGGAGGCACTGGAAGGGAGGGGGAGGAGTTGATCAGCGCGTGGGAGGTGCTGGGGAAGGAAGGGGAGGAGATGGCTGCTGGTGGGAGCTAAGCACCCACTAATTTTTTTCCATGGGTGCTCCAGGGGTGGAGTACCAATGGAGTTGGCGCCTATGCCACCATGGATGTCATCTCCTTATACGGCAACATCCTTCCCATGATGTCATCACTGCCAGTCTCAAATAACTACAAGACAATGGACAACACTCAGGTAGCCGCCCAAATGAATCACCAAATGCATCTATTTCATTCTCACCCATAGCAATTTTGCATTCAGCAACAAATGCTTTGTCCAAACCATAGGAACAGCCATGAGTACTAGGATGGCCACCTCTGGAACAGCCACTCCTGGCCTGTTCGCACACAGCCTCTAGCATGCAAAAGCACTAAACAAGTAGAGTAAATGGGCATAAACAATGCATGAAATAGGTTGAGGTGGTATTTTTTTAAAATAATTCATTATGAATCTCTTTGGGAAGACACTTAATGTAAATATTGTCCTCTTAATGCCATATTATGCCCCAGCTCACTACATATTCATGATACAGAGATAAGTGAGCCCTTAGTGCTGAGAAAATTCACTTTCTTAAAATGTATTTGCTTTACAAAAAATATGAAAACCTCTTTAAGACACAAAGCACTGTGTTTGAAGTGTGAATGTAAAACAAACAAAAAATCAAGCCTGAACACAAAATTATTATTATTATAAATCAATAGCATTTACCAACTGGACTAAAATCCAAAACTTCATGCTCCAGCCAAACCACTCTTGCACAACTCACTCCCATTCCCTGTGTCTTACCCCCCTATTTGCGGGAGAAATGGATATTGATTCCCAACGTGACCTTAAAGTCAATAAATTCAGACTCTGATGAGCAAAGTATAGAAGCAAATTTCAGAGTTGTGGGTTTCTCGCTGAAAATGTTCTGCCTCCAGTGCTCTCCCTTTCTGTTTAAACTGGTAGATGTTAGCTTGTGCACCTCATCTGATTTCAACTGTTATAGCACCATATAAGAAGAGGTCTTAGGGGAACTGAGCACCCGAACCATTTAGGGCATTAGCTGCTTAGTTAGAAAAATCATATTTCTTAAAAACATTTCCCAAGAAAAAATATTGGGAAAAATAGTTTGCACACTCCAAGTTTTGTGACATCCCAAACTTTCCAAAGGTATTTGACACTTTGCCAAACCCATGATACCACTGGAATCTCCCGTCCCCAGTACAATAAATATTCAATGGTAAGAAAAAGAGACAGTTCAAACATCTAGTTTTAATGGATTTAGAGCTTGATCACTTTTTTTCTAGCAGACATTCCAAAATCTAAGGCACTGTACCATATATATCAACAACATTGTTAGCATTAAACATATAACAATAACACATTCTATACATATTTTGCCAGGGGTTCTTTTCTACACTCCAAGTATTCTAATATAAAACTTTTGTTTAATGATTGACTCTAGGTATTAACACTAAGCAAAATTCTGTCCTCAGAGGTGCATTGAACCCAGTGGGTTTGTACATAGATATAACTGTGGGCAGAACCTGGTCCAGTAATTTTACTCCTGTCTGCATTGGTTTTATAGCTTATTTAAATAACGTAACAGGTTAGTGCCACCACATTCCAAGAGAGAGCAAAGGCAGTAATACCTAACCATGTTTTCCAAGCGTTTATTCTTCTCATGTTCTGACTTGTACGCTGCTTTTAATTACTGAGCAGTGATTCGTTACAGACTATCAAAGCTCTGGGATCAGTCCAGGCATAAGCAGACATTTAGGCTGTGATGTGAACTTCTGGTAGTCTGTCCTTTGAAAGTTCTCACTGATCAAAGAATAACACGTTTCTGCTATATTCTAAGTTCTATGGCAATTTAGTGGAGCCTTAATTTTGATAGGAAATAGAATGAAATCAGACAGGAATTCTAAGGATTACCGTTAGTTTCTGTGCTAATATTAAACTAGGGCAGAGGGAGGAAGGAAAGGTGGCTGAAAAGCTGACACAGAGATTTACTTACAAGCGCCTCAGGGATGAATCATGGTGCCTATGGAGGGGAGGCAGCATTTCTGTCATTGCCTGGATAGGTTTTCCGTCAGGAGAAGCTTCACTCACAAGAAATGGTCTAGACAGCTATTGAGCTCGGTGGGAGCTGCAGGAGCTCTACATCTATCTATCCACATCAGGTTACTTATTCAGATGTCTGATTTACCTCAGCTTTAATTGAAATAAAAAATCTAAATACACGATTTAACCTGAATATAGCAAACTGACCAAAACACATAAACAATTTTACCACTCAGATCTGAAAGGTAGACGAACCCTTTAATATGAAAGACAAACCTCTAGAGTAAATCATAAATTCAGGGTTTTGTATGATGCTAAAATATAGGAAAGCAATGACGGAAAATAATTAATAGGTTCTCTAGTGAATCCCTCTGCCAGTGCAGGCTGCTTTTGTATGCCTTGATGAAAGGGGCTTCCAATGGAAGATTTTTCGGTAATTTAATAGACCGAGGGACTGATTCCCAATGAAGCCAATGGAAAGATTCCTGTTGACTACACTAGCTGTTTGATTAAGCCCCAAAGTGAAGACTGCTGTTAAATAAGACCTTGGTATGCTTAAATGCCCACACTCTCTGGCCTGGCTGAGCTGTGCTCACTGTAGGATCAGGAGAGGAAAAATGGCTTCACAACTCCTTTGAATTCCTCCCATTCGAGGGACCTTCAGGCTGCTGTACTTAATCCTGGCTATGCACGGCCCCAAGGGTGCATTGTGGTGGCCAGGGGCCAACACAGCACTGGGGCACTCTGGCCACATGCACAGTGGCTGAGAGAGGGAGTGTGACCTTAAGATACTATGGCTGCTTTAACTATCCAGGATTCCCCATTGTTGGGAGAATTCTCAGCAGACGAGATCTGCTGGGTTTCTGGGTGCTTTGCACTGCTGAAGTAGCAAAAAGCAGTTGGAGTAGACCTGAGACTCAGGCTCCAAATCTCATTTAATATATTATTATTTTATTTTGGACTAGGAGAGCAAATGGCAACACTTGAAATTGTCTTTCATTACACATGTTAAAATGTCACTGTATATTAATTACCAACAGATTTTTAAAGGCATATTTATTGATGTTGACTAGCTACAACCAAGAGTTGTATCTGTTATAAAATGGTTAATTCTCAGTGAGTATATTTCTTGCAATTGTTCTGTAGTAATTTTACACTAATTATGTTTAGATTTAGTAGAATAACTCATAAAATATCAAATGATTATTTAAAACAATATTCTAAATGTAAACTATGTAAGATAATCCTACAGAAATAAGTCTTCAATAATCAAATGGTATTTTAAAAAATACAATTAGAATCTTATTAAATCTAAATTTAAAGTTTATATAAAATAATTTAAAACTAGATATTGAAACTTAAGAATTCATACTCTTCAATGTTTGCTCCTATTACAGTGAACACTTATGAATTAAACAATGTTTTCAAGGTGGTTAAAAGCAAAAAGGCTTGAAATTTGAGCTAGTTTCAGATTTTAAAGTAAGCAGGTTATTTAAATGGGGAGACATAGTTTGCTCCAATATGCCCAACTGAGAACATTTACTTTTAAAACCATCATAAAAAGCATCCAGATTAACATTTTAAAGAAACTTTGTACCAGTTGGAGGGAGGTTTAAGAAATTGGGCTTGATTTTTTTCAAAGGAGCAAAACTCCAGGTCACAATGAGGTAAAAGCATGGATGTAGTGGGTGGGCTTTAGTTTTCAGAAGATGAAATGAAAGTGGAAAAAATCTTAGGAAACCTCAAGTCAGTGTTGGATTTAGAGTTAGTGGGGCCCTGTGCTCAGCTTCATTTTTGCCCCCCCCCCACGGGACCCAGCCAAGAAAAAGAACATTCTGTCTTATCTCCCCTGCCCCCTGGTTTTCATTCTTTTTTTTCAGAAGTTTAAGGGTAACTATAAATTGACTGTCCTTCTAATCATGCCAGACTCCAAGAGGAAGTTTTTTCAAAATATTTATCCTCTGAGGATCAAAAAGTGCTTTAAACTAAGATTAACTAAACCAATCCTTTGAATATTCTTGTGAGGTGGATAAGGAATATATAGAAATCACTTCCACCACTGCTGAAAGGTAGCTACCTCTGTGGTAGAACACAACAGCTATTTAGCAGAACACAAAAAGACTACACCACAACTGAAGGGCCAAAACTTAGAAAAAAACATCATATTAACTGACTCCATGCCATGCTTTGGGAAATTCCAGATCAGAATCTTTTAGCTCAGGATTTTAATGCTCCAGTTACCTAAATCTCTATATGTTTGCTTAAAAGTGGTATACATGCATTATATAGTTCATGTTCATTAGTTATAAAGTGCCATACACAACATGGCACTTCACAAAAATATATTAAGCCTACATCCTTGTGCCAAAAGAGCTTAGGGTATGTCTACACTACCCGCAGGATCGGCGGGCAACGATCTCCAGTGGGGGTTGATTTATCGCGTCTAGTCTAGACACGATAAATTGACCCCTGAGCTCTCTCCCGTCGACTCCTGTACTCCGTCCTCCCCCACCCCACCGCACCCGGGCTACCTTGTCAGTTACGTTCTTTTTTTTTAATTAATAAAGAAAGAATGCATGGTTTCAAAACAATAGTTACTTTATTTCTAAGGGGGAGAGTGGTTGGCTTACAGGGAATGAAAATCAACAAAGGAGGCAGGTTTGCATCATGGAGAAATACACTTAACTGTCACACCGAAGCCTGACCAGTCATGAAACTGGTTTTCAAAGCCTCTCTGATGTGCAGCGCACCTTGTGCTTCTCTAATCGCCCTGGTGTCTGGCTGCTCAAATCGCCAGGCGATTTGCCTCAACCTCCCACCCCGCCATAAACGTCTGCCCCTTACTCTCACAGATATTATGGAGCACTCAGCAAGCAGCAATAACAATGGGAATGTTGGTTGCGCTGAGGTCTGACCTAGTCAGCAAACAGCACAAGCAAGCTTTTAAACGTCCAAAGGCACATTCTACCATCATTCTGCACTTGCTCAGCCTATAGCTGAACTGCTCCCTACTGCTGTTCAGTCTGCTTGTGTATGGCTTCATGAGCCATGGCAGCAAGGGGTAGGCTGGGTCCCCAAGGATAACTGTTGGCATTTCAACATCCCCAACAGTAATTTTCTGGTCTGGGAAGTAAGTCCCTTCTTTCAGCTGCTCGAACCGCCCAGAGTTCCTAAAGATGCGAGCATCATCCACCTTTCCCGGCCATCCCATGTTGATGTTGGTAAAACGTCCCTTGTGATCCACTAGCGCTTGCAGCACCATTGAGAAGTACCCCTTGCAGTTTATGTACTCGTTGGCAAGGTGGTCTGGTGCCAAGATAGGGATATGGGTTCCGTCTATCGCCCCACCACAGTTAGCGAAACCCATTGCAGCAAAGCCATCCACTATGACCTGCACATTTTCCAGAGTCACTACCCTTTATAACAGAATGTCAATGATTGCATTGGCTACTTGGATCACAGCAGCCCCCACAGTAGATTTGCCCACTCCAAATTGATTCCTGACTGACCTGTAGCAGTCAGGCGTAGCAAGCTTCCACAGGGCTATTGCCACTCGCTTCTCAAATGTCAGGGCAGCTCTCATCTTGGTATTCCTTGGTATTCCTTCAGTGAGGGGGAAAGCAACTCACAGAGTTCCAGGAAAGTAGCCTTACACATGCAAAAGTTTCGCAGTCACTGTGAATCATCCCATACCTGCAACACTATGCGGTCCCACCAGTCTGTGCTTGTTTGCCAGGCCCAGAATCAGTGTTCCACTGTATCAACCAGCCCCACCGCCACCATGATGTCCCAAATGCCACAGCCCATGCTTTCAGGAACGTCTGTGTCCATGTCCTCATTAAAATCATCCTCGTGCTGGTGTCTCTTAGCCCGGTTCTGCATATACTTGAGGATAATGTGTGAGATGTTTACAATGCTCACAACAACAGCGGCGACAGTGAGTTGAGTGGGCTCCATGCTTGCCATGGTATGGCGTCTGCAGGAGAGCACAGTTGCAGCGAAAGCGGTGGATGATGACAACATGGAGAAATTTGCTATTGAGACTGAGCTCATTTACAGGAGCAGGAGAGCAGAGTTGCAGCGGAAGCAGTGGATGATGACGGTTAGCAGTCATGCTGCACAGTCTGCTGACAGCAGCACCCAGGACACAACAGTAGCCGTGACGTGGTATGGCGTCTGCATGGAAAAAAGGCGCGAAACAATTGTCTGCCATTGCTTTCACGGAGGGAGGGGCGACTGACGACATGTACCCAAAACCACCTGTGACAATGTTTTTGCCCCATCAGGCATTGGGAGCTTAACCCAGAATTGCAATGGGCGGCGGAGACTGTGGGAACTGTGGGATAGCTACCCACAGTGCACTGCTCCATAAGTTGATGCTTACACAGCCACAGTAGTGAGGACGCACTCTGCCGACTTGATTCGCTTAGTGTGGACATACGCAATCTACTGTATAAAATTGATTTCTAAAAATTGACTTCTATAAAATCGACCTAATTTCATAGTGTAGACATACCCTGAGGCTAGCTTGTGATTGTGCATTTACCTCTGAGTAACAGGCAGCTTGCAGCTGTACTGACCCATGACGAGCCCTGAGTGGCACCGAGTTGGACTCAGATTCTCATTGCTTTCTTGCCCACAAATTTGGAGGGAAATCATTTACTGCAGCCTTTGAAAGTGGTAATAGTGACCATAATATAATTAAGTTTAATATCCCTGTGGCAGGAAAAACACCACAGCGGCCCAACACTGTAGCATTTAATTTCAGAAAGGGGAACTACACAAAAATGAGGAGGTTAGTTAAACAGAAATTAAAGGGTACTGTGCCAAAAGTGAAATCTCTGCAAGCTGCGTGGAAACTTTTTAAAGACACCATAATAGAGGCTCAACTTAAGTGTATACCCCAAATTAAAAAAACAGTAAGAGAACCAAAAAAGAGCCACTGTGGCTAAACAACAAAGTAAAAGAAGCAGTGAGAGGCAAAAAGGCATCCCTTAAAAAGTGGAAGTTAAATCCTAGTTTGGAAAATAGAAAGGAGCATAAACACTGGCAAATGAAGTGTAAAAATACAATTAGGAAGGCCAAAAAAGAATTTGAGGAACAGTTAGCCAAAGACTCATAAAGCAATAGCGAATTTTTTTTTTTAAAGTACATCAGAAGCAGGAAGCCTGCTAAACAGCCAATGGGGCCACTGGACAACTGAAGTGCTAAAGGAGCACTCAAGGATGATAAGGCCATTGTGGAGAAACTAAATGGATTCTTTGCATTGGTCTTCACAGCTGAGGATGTGAGGGAGATTCCCAAACCTGAGCCATTCTTCTTAGGTGACAGATCTGAGGAACTGTCCCAAATTGAGGTATCATTAGAGGAGGTTTTGAAACAAATTGATACATTAAACAGCAATAAGTCACCAGGACCAGATGGTATTCACCCAAGAGTCCTGAAGGAACTCAAATGTGAAATTGCAGAACTACTAACTGTAGTCTGTAACCTATGATTTAAATCAGCTTCTGTACCAGATGACTCGAGGATAGCTAATGTGACGCCAATTTTTAAAAAGGGCTCCAGAGGTGATCCTGGCACTTATAGGCCTGTAAGCCTGACTTCAGTACCGGGCAAACTGGTTGAAACTATAATAAAGAACAATATTGTCAGACATATAGATGAACATAATTTGTGGAGGAAGAGTCAACATGGTTTTAGTAAAGGGAAATCATCACCAATCTGCTAGAATTCTTTTGAGGGGGTCAACAAGCATGTGGACCAAGGGGATTCAGTGAATATAGTACTTAGATTTTCAGAAAGGGACAAGGTCCCTCACCAAAGGCTCTAAAGCAAAGTAAGCTGTCATGGGATAAGAGGGAAGGTCTTATCATGGCTTTGTAACTGGTTAAAAGATAGGAAACAAAGGGTAGGTATAAATGGTCAGTTTTCAGAATGGAGAGAGGTAAATAGTTGTGTCCCAGAGGGGTCTGTTCTGGGAGCAGTCCTGTTCAATATATTAATAACTGATCTGGAAAAAGGGATAAACAGTGAGGTGGCAAAATTTTCAGATGATACAAAATTACTAAAGATAGTTAAGACCCAGGCAGTCTGCAAAGAGCTACAAATGGATCTCTCAAAACTGGGTGACTGGGCAACAAAATGGCAGATAAAATTTAATGTTGATAAATGCAAAGTGATGCACATTGGAAAGCATAATCCCAACTATACACATAAAATGATGGCGTCTAAATTAGCTGTTACCACTGAAGAAAGAGATCTTGGAGTCATTGTGGATAGTTCTCTGAAAATGTCCACTCAATGTGCAGTGGCAGTCAAAAAAGTGAACAGAATGTTAGGAATCATTAAGAAAGGGATAGCTAATTGGACAAAAAATATCATGTTGCCTGTATATAAATCCATGGTATGCCCACATCTTGAATACTGTGTGCAGATGTGATCGCTCCATGTCAAAAAATATATATTGGAATTGGAAAAGATTCAGAAAAGGGCAACAAAAATGATTAGGGGTATGGAATGGCTTCCGTATGAGGAGAGATTAATAAGACTGGGTCTTTTCAGCTTGGAAAAGAGTCAGCTAAAGGGAGATATGATTGAGGTCTATAAAATCATGACTGATGTAGAGAAAGTAGATAAGGAAGTGTTGTTTATTACTTCTCATAGCACAAGAACTAGGGGTTACCAAATGAAATTAATAGGCAGCAGGTTTAAAACAAATACAAGGAAGTATTTCTTCACACAGTGCACAGTCAACCTGTGGAACTCCTTGCCAGAGGATGTCGTGAAGGCCAAGACCATAACAGGGTTCAAAAAAGAACTAGATAAATTCATGGAGGATAGGTCCACCAGTGGCTATTAGCCAGGATGGGCAGGAATGGTGTCCCTTGCCTCTGTTTGCCAGAAGCTGGGAATGAGCGACATGGGGATGGATCACTTGATGATTACCTGTTCTGTTCATTCCCTCCGGGACACCTGGCACTGGCCACTGTCTGAAGACAGGATACTGGGCTAGATGGACCTTTGGTTTGACCCAGTAGGGCCATTCTTATGTTAAATCCCCACCCCCCCACTGGTGGGGAGGAGAGCTGAAACATCACCCCGCACCCCCTGTGGGCTGCTCCCAGCTGCCGTTCACCAGAGGGCCAGAGGACTCAGGAGGAGCAAGGGGGAGCCATGCAGCTGGAGAGAAGCACTGACTCTCTCCGGCCGGCTGCGCGGCCACCCTGTGCTCCTCCTGCATCTCCCACCTGCTCCTCTGAGGCTGCGGGTGAGCCTCCCTCCCTGTTCTCCTGCCCCCCACAGTCTCCTCTGTGGGCTGCCTGGGTGCCTGGCCCAAGGGCCCCCTGTTGTTGGGGGGGCCCCGTGCCAGGGCACGGTATGTTTCATGGTAAATCTGCCCCTGCGTCAAGACCTGAGCACGTTAAAAAACAAAAAACCTGCACGCAGGATGATTGGAATGTTGCACTGCTTAGTGTAACTTGATTAAGCTTAACCCAACTGGCTGCTCCTATTTGCATTGCTGCTCAATGCAGGGGTAAAAGATGTAGCTCATTTTCATTTGTTAGGGCTGATTTGTTTGTGTTAAAATTTTTTTCATGGGTGTGTGCAAATTAGACCTATCTGATTTTTTCACAACTACATCACACTTATCCACTGGGTACGCTGAAACTTGCACTCAGTATTTCCCCCAACACATCCTTAAGGCAGAGCAGGCGGAAGGTCCCTTTTCTTACACAAGTGAAATAAATTGTAGGGGGGTTGTGACAACACTATGAATTCTCCCTGAGAGAGCGTGGGAATGTGCAATGGGGATCGTAACCTGTGTCTTCCAAGGTTTCCAGAAATATGTTTCTATTAGAAAAAGAGTTTCCCAGTCCTAGAGCTTCATTCTATCATAGATTAAAATGGTCATATGATCAGTGTAAACACAGAGTTACGTTATTGACTTCCATCATTCGCTGCAACACCCAGACTTTTTTTTGTTAAGGATAAATCCAGCCCTTCCTATTATTTTCAATAAGCATGGAGCCATTTAATATTCATAATTAGCTCTCTCAAGATTTGTCATTGGTTGACACTAGAAATATGCACAAGGAACTGCAGGGCGGGCAGCCATCAGTGGAGCTATACATACTTACAGTGCTTCTTGATTCTTTTTTTGTCTACTTGGTGGACTAGTGGTGAGCTCAGTGAAGGTAAATCTTTTTGCTGACTTTCTGAGAACCTGGGAATTCACTTGGAGAATGTGAATTCATGTGTTCCGTTTTCAGATTCTAGAGTGATGGGTGCCCTAGAGATACCTAGGATAGGTAATCAGACTAGGAGGATCAGGAATCAAGGGAGGACAATTGGAGCTTCACAAATGAACAGGGCTGGTATAGATTTTCTGAAAACAGAAATTCTCTTTACAGATATGGGGTCCAACTGTTCCCTCCAGTGGTTTCAATGAAGGAGATGAAGTGAGTTGAAAACTCTTCTGTCTCCAAATATTGTCATAAAGAGAGGGTTTGAGCCAACACAGCCTCATTCCTTCCTCTCCCTTGCCCCGCTCCTGACTCATTGGAGCTACCTGCACACAGTGTAAATGTATATGGTGTGGGATGTGGAGGCATGGGTGTGTGAAGAGGGAGGGGGGAGTCACCCTGCATGGTATCAGCCTCTTTCATAGCCACAGGGATATTCCCATGTAATGCTTAAATTCTCTGTTTATATGAAGAATCCTGGCTCTTTCTCAAACTGTCCTAATGGGATTTTTTTTTTGTTCAGATACAGGTGAAGCAGATGATTAAGGTTAAGTGCATTTTAGCTTTTCCTCTCCGAACCTTTGTCAACCTACAGTTAAGGGCATAAAAATTTAACCGCTTTAGTCATGTGATCATCAACAGAACTTCTGCTGCCTAGTATCTTCACAGGATGGGACAAATGCTGTTCCACCTACCCAGTCTTTGGATACTCGAAGCCCAAAATACAGAGAAACTGGCACAGCTCTGATTCATGGGGCTGGAGTGAGGCCAGGTCTTGGAGAAGCCGTGCACGGAACTCCAAAGTTGACCTGCTTTCTCCCTTCCATTGCTGCCAGAGGTAATAGTTTGTAGTAATTCCCAAGGATGCAGTTACTTCAGCTGGTGAGTTGTTAAGTGGTAGTAGAGAAAGTGAATATGGACAATGTTCCTGACAGTTTTTAAAACCACAACAAACTGTACATCACTGTGATGGCCTTTTCTTCTTTTCCCCCTCTTCCCCTCTCTCCTGAGTGCTGCGGTGTTGGTGGACATCATAACCTTCATGGCAGTTCTTGCAGAGTTGTCAAGCAGTGACAGCCTTTCCCTGTGGACCTCCTTGGACAGTATCTCTAATGGCCTGACTGCAGTATAGGCATTAGGTATAGATGGAGTCCCAAACACCCCTGCTAAAAAGATGGAAGTACTAGGTAGCCATGGAAACTGGACACAACCTACGTCACTGATGATTTCCCTGCTGAATAAGCCTCCATGACTTCAGAGCCCAACTGTGCCAAGCAGCTCCCCTATGTTCCAAGCTATGGACTCATTTATGCCCAAATTTGGGTCCAATCGCAGGAACTAATACTTAGTAGAAATCACGTACATTTATTACTAGGATAATATTTTTTTTTCAGTTCAACACAACATGGCATTGTGCAGCATCTCTTCATAGAACATGTCCCAAAACAATATTCATAATTAAATAAATGGTGGGTGAGGAGGAAGGGTCTTAAAATACTGGATCACTTAATTTTCAGGAATGAGAAAGGCAATGTAATATATACTATGTAATATATAGCTATACACTCTATACGAGGGGTGGCCAACCTGTGGCTCCGGAGCCACATGTGGCTCTTCAGAAGTTAATATGCGGCTCCTTGTATAGGCACCGACTCCGGGGCTGAATCTATAGGCACCAACTTTCCAATGTGCTAGGGGGTGCTCACTGCTCAACCCCTGGCTCTGCCACAGGCCCTGCCCCTACTCCACCCCTTCCCGCCCCCTCCCCTCAGCCTGCCATGCCCTCGCTCCTCTCCCCTCCCCCCAGAGCCTCTTGCATGCTACGAAACAGCTGATCGGGAGGTGTGGGGAGGGAAGGAAAGGTTCGGCAGGGCTGCTGGTGGGTGGGAGGAGCTGGGACCGGGTGGGGGAGTTAATGCGGGGCTGCTGACATATTACTGTGGCTCTTTGGCAATGTATATTGGTAAATTCTGGCTCCTTCTCAGGCTCAGATTGCCCACTCCTGCTCTATACACACATGCAAGTTATGCTGTGCAGAAGGAAATGTATTTATTATTTCTCTTCTAAGATCAGTTCTAAATTTGTAAACGTTGCTCTTCTACTTCAAAAATAGCTCTTGCCTTTTTAAAGAATTTTAAAATTCCTTAAACATTTAATGCATCAGGGGGCTGATCTGAGCCCAGAGACGTCACAGGGAGTCTTTCCATTAACTTCAGTGAGCTTTGAATCGCATTCTGTGTCTTTAATATCCTGTTAATGGGAAGCGCACGCAGCTGGTGAATATGAGCAGCTCTCTTCCTTTTCATGGGCTTCTGATTTGCAGAGTGTATTGTCCGTAAGCAGTAACCTGAGAAGCTTGTGGGGGCCGGTTCAGTCACTTCAATCTCTCATCACCATTTTACACAGGGTGGCTGTTTCAGCTTTGAAAAGGCTATTTGGTGTCAGAACTTCTGAATTATTCAGGCACGTTTCAGAGACTAAACAAAAATTCCTTTACTTCTAAATTATTAACCATAGTGTATTTGTATGTGTGAAGGACAGTGTGATTAGACATGCAGTACAAAGACAATGGATTGCATAAAGCAGATATCTTTTTATTTCTCCTAGTTTTTCAAAAGTAACCTGGATATGCTTGGGGACCATTCTTTCTGAATGTATATTCCTACATAAATGAATTTCCTGTGGTTTTAAACTCTTCTGCTTATCAGAAAAAAGTTTTTGTTAAAAAGACGGACCAATCTTGAAATCTATAAGATTCAAAGCAGTGAAGCTTACTGATATGGTTTCAGTGACATGCTGGAATTAATTGATTCCATTTCCTGAAAGTAGACTTTGAGTTTTTGATAAATGAATATAACACTAAGGCAAGGAGGGAAATTTTGTCCTATGATTTCACTGGGTATCCATTCAGATGCCAGGATTTGCTTGCATGGATCCTCGTGCAGGATCTGGGTCCTAAAGGTCAAATTCTGGTTGCCTGTGGAAAGCCTGGATAAAAGGGAGTCATAAGATAAGATGGAATGCTCCCCTAGGAACAGGGCTCGTGGGAGTTCATTGGTAAAATTTTCCACCAAATTAAAGTAGGGTGGAGTGATTTCCATGCCTCCTGAGTTTACCTCTCACTGGATGGCATGAAATTTTTCCCACTAGAGATGACTCTTATCACCATGAATCACAACAAGATTGCCCCAAGCATTAGATATTTTCAGTATCCTTTCCCAAGGTAGGATACCTCAGACCCCTGTGCCAGGCATTCACTCTCCTCCTCATTTAAATTACACAGCCTAAATGCTGTTCTACACTACTCAGTATATTTCTGGCCAAGTGCATCTTATTATAAGTTTCTTTGCCAAGTGGTGATGCCGGTTTCCTTGGTTGTGAGAATATTTTTGTTTTACAGAGAAACAAGTGAATAGATTCCAGAGTTCCTTACTTCTCTTTGCAGGCACATACATCCCCAAGGCATGGAATTTATCACTCACTGAAGGGGAATATCTTTGTGCGAGCCACTTGTTCAAATATTGGCAGCACATCGCTGCCCTAGTCACCCATGCAAATCAGTTGTAGGTGTTTCTGTAGCCCTGAACTGTGTTATTCAATGACACACTGTGTTTCCTGCTCTCCCCACCTAACACATGATCTGTGGCCAGTGGATTCACACTTGTCTCTGATCTACTAACCAGGTCCCTCTGTAGTTCCATGGAGGGACTAGGTGGTTTGGCTTTAGAAGTGTTAAGGCATAAAGTAGGTAGAAGGTCCTTTATAGAAGTGGCCATGTCTGCTTTATTCCGTGATGGCTGCAGATGCACTATTCAGTGGGATTGAAACAAATCTAGAAAATGGCCAGGTTGTGGCTGGTCTTTATGCGGGTGTGTGGAGGGGGAAGATACAAAGAGCCTTCCTGTTCCTCTTTGCATGATCCATGTAAGGGCCAAGCCCAGTTGTAGTCCCTGTGCCCTGAGGAGCAGAGGTACTTTTTCCTCTTTATTTCTCAGGAGTACATAGTGCCCTGAATGGGCCAAAAGGGGCAGAGGCAGGGTCATTGCCCTGCTCAACCAGCAAATTGGCCCAAGGAGCAAGACTTTTCCAAGGGTGTGGTGTGTTGAAGACTGTACTGGAATCGCAAGCTATCACTTTGAGAGCGGGGGTGGAGGGGGAGAAAGGGGAAGGCTTCCTGGTCCTACTTTCAGGCTAGGAGGTGCTCTGTAGTGAAGTACGTGATGCGGGAGCAGCAGTCAGTCTGGAAAAAGCCAGCCCAGAACAAGATAGGGTGAGTTGTACCTCTCTGCCTTAGGGAGCAGCCTGCTTTCTTTCTCTCTTTTTGGTTACTGTGTGTTGTTCTGGATTCTAAGGATAAAAGTACTGTAGTTACGTTGCAACTTTCCAGAAAGAGTATTTGATGTGTTTTTTATCTAACTTCTCTGTTGGTATGCCATGAACATAATAACGGGGGAGTATGCTGTACAGCTGAAGGGGGATAGCAATGGGTGTGTGCCAGGAAGGCTTTCTGTCTTCTTGAGTGTTGGTACTGTCACCTGGAATGCCCCTGGGACAGTGTGCCTCTGCATCACCACCAACACAGGGGCTGCACCTAGCAGGCACGGCTAAGCCCCAAAGTGTGTGTGGAGTTCGGGGGTGGGGGGCAGAAATAAGGATTTTGCATGATTGGGTATGTGGGAAGGTTGGTTCTTCAATATGTCCACTGTGGTATATTGCCACTCGCTGTATCCATGATGAGGTTCATGAATCCACTCTGCTGCTGAGCTGGACCTTTTCAATGTTGGTCTTTCAGGAGGTGCTACTGTGGGAATTGCTTGTTCACTCAGGGCTGTATGTATTTATGCAGATATGTATATGTGTGCAGCCCGTGTGTGTGTGTGTGTGTGTTCAAGGAGTCTCCCCCTCCAGTCTTGCACAGTCTACATAAGAGACAAGTAAAACTGCAGCCCTCTTTGGGCAGGAGTTCCTCCTGTGCTGTGGTTTAGTTCTGCGTTGTCCCCAGCTCAATCAGCTGTCTGTGATGGATGTGGAGCAGCTCTGTAATAACTGATGAATACTGTATGATGACCTGGTTATTGGAATGCTTACTGTATGAATATTGGGTTTAGTTTAATAAGGAAAACAAGCAGACAGGAAAAATAATGGCTCAAGGTAAGCCCTTTCTTTGCAGACACTTGAGGGCTGTTAAGAGATGATGCCAGGACAGGAAAAGCCTGCGATCACAGATCAAAAGAACTGTTGCAGGTTTATAAAGGAACTCTTTCTGGAAAGGGAGCAGTTGTTCGGGCAGTCAGACTGACATGGGTACCTGATGGGTGTGTGTGAAAAAGTTAGGCCTGCTAGTTTACCATCAGGGAATAGTGAGCCTTTGGATAAGATAGACATGAATGTAGATTGTTTTAAAAACCTTTTGTCTCTAAAAGCTTTGTTCCTACTGCAAAATAAATAACATGTTTTGTTTTGTTTTAAGAAGGCTGCCTGATCACTGTATACCGCTGCTCACAGACCCCAGAAGGGAAGAATCATAGGTGCCTGAACTCAGTCAGACCTGCAAGGTAAGCATAGTGAATACACAGGGTGCTGTAGCCTAGGGTCTAAGAGTGGGAGAATTGCAGAATTCTGCCCAAGGTTTGATAAAGGCCCATGGCGTACCATGACATTGTTTGTTAGTAAGACATGCAATTCTACACTTGCATGCAAGGCATGACCTCACATGTACGGTTCCTTCAGGTCCAGCTGGGGGCCAGATGGAATCATCTAATGGGCACAGTTGGTGAGAAAGTCTCATTCAGGGCTTTCATGGGCATGCATTGCATACATAGACAGCATGCCACCAGTAAAGGTACAAGGCCTAAAACCTGAGGGGATTTGCTCAGAAAGACTCACAGACTTTACCAGGAAGGGGACTGAGGTGTAACTAGCCCTGTAACTGTGACGCTATCCTCAATGCATTGTATGGGGTCTTGCTGAGAAGTACTAGGAGAATGTTCGGTCTGCATTCATGTAAATCGTTAATAGATAAGGTACCAGTAGCTGGCGCAGAATAATACATAGCATAGATCCTGGCAGACCTGTTTAGAAAATTGAATTTCCACGCCAGGGAAAACTTTGATATTTTGTCATTCATTTTCATGAAATGAAATGTCCTGAAAAATATTGATGTGGAAACATCGAAGTGAAAACTTGAAAAATGTAATCAAAATTGGCATATTCCCGGGAAAATGTACATTTTGGGAAACAACATTTTCCATCAATAAATACTTTTGCTGGAAAAATTTTTGACCAGTTGTAGTTCCTGGCATCTGTAGGACTAATAAAACTTGTTATTGTGTGCACTGCAAATGACTTCCTTTGTATGCAGGTCTTTAGATCAGGCCTTAGAATAGGGGAGCTTCTATTTCTGTGTGTGAATGGATAAAGCTTGCATGTGTATGATTGTTTTGCTTTGTTTTTTTTCCTCTCATGTTCTGTGGTGGCTACTTTGTTTTTAATTCTCTCTTGTGTGTTGTGCTACTGTTTGAAAACATACGAAAGAAAGAACTGTGAGAACAGCAAGCACTGTCCTCCAGGAATTCTAAGTGCAGGGGAAGGAATTTTTCCATTGTTTCTTCCTTTTCATTGACTGACTAGTCCTGGGGATTGTATTTCAAAATCCAGTGGTCTCTCTACACTTTGGATGGCATGGAGAAGGGAAACCTTCATTTTCAAGGGAGGGATTTTGACATAATTAGACAATATACAGGGGTCCAGGATTGTATCTATGATGTGGTTGCATATACATACTGTGCAGGAGAAAGGGAATAAGTAGCTTGTCTTTTTGTTGTTGTAATGTACATTCAATATCCTGAAGTTTCCTGAATGATTCTCAGGAAATTGTATGGGCCCTCTGGCAATTTGAGTCATGTATCATAGCACACACTAAGGCCAAGAAATATCCTTCTTGGCCACTCCCATTTCATGTGTCCCAATAGACAAAACTTTAAAAAAAATAAATCCCAAGCAGTTTGTAAGAACTGTCCTTTGCTGCTCTGTTTATAAAGATAGATACCGCATCAGAAGATATCAAGAAGAGATGGTGGTGAAAGGTTTTTTGCACTTAACCCAAAAGGGGCATTTGGCCTTTTTGGTGATTTTGAGAAAAAGCAGCAGATTGTTTCCTGGCTCAGAGGTGCATTTGGCCTTAGGATAGGCGCATGCAACCCTCATTGGCTTCAGTTTTGGATGTGTTTGCAAATAGTTTCAGGGAGGAGTCACTGCTTTAGGCATTGCAACAGCTTCCATGCTCATAGTGTTGTGCTGGAGGGTGTTGACGGCTGCCATCGGGCATGTCTTTGACTTATAGTCAATCCCAGACCTTGTTGTAGCTGTTGGTTGTGCTAGTTACCCTTCATTCAAGTCAAATGGAAGAAGCAATTAAGCTCCTTTCCTATAGAGAAAGATAGGTGGAGAAAACAGAAGCCACTGTCCAAGGCACTAAGCTCACATGCAATGCCAAGCAGCAGCAAAACTGTAATCAAGGAAACTGCCTGGTGGTGTTTGTTCCTACTTCCAGGAAACAGGACACCATGTACAGTCTTTGTAAATAAAAAGGATTGCCCCAAATAAACACCTGACTCGTATAATGAATTTCTCCTCCTAACGGAAATAACCGGACAAGGCCATAGATACTGGCTAACTAGTCAGACCAAGGATCAACATTGTCTTACTTTACGGTCCCAATTCCCAAGTCAGGAAGTACCTGACACTATTAGTAGCCCAAAGAACCTGATGGGAGCGCTCACAGCGTTCGATGGAATTGAGCCTCCGAAAAGCACAATTCCTCCCTTGCTCCCCCTTGCTCTGGGAGGAGTTGGCAATATGTTGCTTTACTCCTTATGGGTTGTAGCTTACTCCTTTTGTGTGCCTACCCAGCTACTCTGGTCTCTGCCACCTCCTCCACTCGCACTTGCTCATAATGGGGAAGATATCAAGCGTTCCTGTTCTCCCGCCCCGTGCAACTGTGGCCACAATTTGAGCAGTCTGTATTCAGCTGAGCCAGGTGGGGGCTCACTTTTCTGTGCAGGCAAGTAAAGAGCAAGGGATTGTCTAGCTCAGAGAGCACACATTGTAAGCAAGCTACCTTTGTTGTTATCAAAGACGGTTGTGCATGTTACCTCTGTTTAAAGCCAGTTCATGGTAATTTTGACATTGAATTTCCACAGACATCCTCGAAAATATTCCTTTTATTTGTACAAAACCAAGCCATGTACTAAAATTGGATCCATTTCAAATAACTACAGACAAAACAATGTGGACAGCTAGGTGGCAAATACTCCCAGTTGCCTGTATCACTGTAGCTTCGATCACCCTTCATCCTTTTTCTCAACACTCACCTCCCCCAGTTAGCCTTCAACCACTGACCTCCACTCCTTTGTCATCTGCCTCTGCCCTCAGGCCTGACTCTGTGTTCTCAAACTGAAGAGGAGATGAAAAGTGCAACTAATTGGGGGGTGGGGGACAGGGGAGACGGGGAGGATGGGAACTAACAAGCATACGCAGCTTTACAAAGTAAAGTACTAGACACTACAGTGCTAATAAGCGATGGCCACACAAACACCACCCTATCCCGGAAACCTACTGATCGCTATACTTACCTACATGCCTCCAGCTTTCATCCAGACCAAACCACACGATCCATTGTCTACAGCCAAGCTCTACAATACAACCGCATTTGCTCCAACCCCTCAGACAGAGACAAACACCTACAAGATCTCTATCAAGCGTTCTTACAACTACAATACCCACCTGCTGAAGTGAAAAAACAGATTGACAGAGCCAGAAGAGTACCCAGAAGTCACCTACTACAGGACAGGCCCAATAAAGAAAATAACAGAACGCCACTAGCCATCACCTTCAGCCCCCAACTAAAACCTCTCCAACGCATCATCAGGGATCTACAACCTATCCTGAAGGACGACCCATCACTCTCACAGATCTTGGGAGACAGGCCAGTCCTTGCTTACAGACAGCCCCCCAACCTGAAGCAAATGCTCACCAGCAACCGCACACCACACAACAAAAACACTAACCCAGGAACCTATCCTTGCAACAAAGCCCGTTGCCAACTGTGTCCACATATCTATTCAGGGGACACCATCTTAGGGCCTAATCACACCAGCCACGCTATCGGAGGCTCGTTCACCTGCACATCTACCAATGTGATATATGCCATCATGTGCCAGCAATGCCCCTCTGCCATGTACATTGGCCAAACTGGACAGTCTCTACGTAAAAGAATAAAGGGACACAAATCAGATGTCAAGAATTATAACATTCAAAAACCAGTTGGAGAACACTTCAGTCTCTCTGGTCCCTCATTACAGACCTAAAAGTGGCAATTCTTCAACAAAAAAACTTCAAAAACAGACTCCAATGAGAGACTGCTGAATTGGAATTAATTTGCAAACTGGACACCATTAACTTAGGCTTGAATAAAGACTGGGAGTGGATGGGTCATTACACAAAGTGAAACTATTTCCCCATGTTTATTCCCCCCCGCACTGTTCCTCACACGTTCTTGTCAACTGCTGGAAATGGCCCACCTTGATTATCACTACAAAAGGTTTGTTTTTTTCTCTCCTGCTGGTAATAGCTCACCTTACCTGATCACTCTCGTTACAGTGGGTATGGTAACACCCATTGTTTCATGTTCTCTGTGTATATAAAATCTCCCCACTGAATTTTCCACTGCATGCATCCGATGAAGTGGGCTGTGGCTCACGAAAGCGTATGCTCAGATAAATTTGTTAGTCTCTAAGGTGCCACAAGTACTTCTTTTCTTTTTGCGGATACAGACTAACATGGCTGCTACTCTGAAAAGTAAAGCATGTGATCTTATTCATTGTTACCCTCTCCCTTCCTGCCTAGCACTATTTGCCTCTGACATTGTTCACTGTATTTGATTGTATTTAAGGTCCAATCCTCTGCAGCTCCTTCAACTCCCAAGCATTTCACAGCAGGCACACAACAGCTTGCAGGGTCGAGCCTTTAGATAGTAAACTTTGTGGTGCAATGATCTCTCATACAGTTTTGAAAGCAACTGGGCATCTACATTTGAGTGCTGTGTAAATATTTATTGATAATTATACATGGTTTTCTGTATTTCTTTTAAAGATTTCCATTTCACTTTTAACTTTAATACTATTTTGCACCCATACAATCAATTTGAGTGTCCTTTCCATTTCCCTAAGGGACAGATTGTGATTCTCTTGCTCATGTTGAATAGTACCTTACACCATGAGCAGTCCCACTGAAGTCAGCTCTGGCTCATAGTAAACACAATGGTACAGTTAAGCACTGCTAGTTATAACAATAATAATTGAAAAAACTCCAACTGTATATAGTTATACACTGACTTCTTATGGCACAGATTTTAGAGATGCTCCTCATGAAAGCGGAATAGATGCTCACAGCTTTGATACGTGAAATATAGAAGAAAGAAAAGACTGCTACCAGTGACTGAGCATAATGAATACAAGTTTGGTTTTATTTGAGACAGCAGATCTTTCATATGCCGTGGCTAGATACTACCATCCTTAGGGTATGTCTACACTATGAAATTAGGTCGAATTTATAGAAGTCGGTTTTTTAGAAATCGGTTTTATATATTCGAGTGTGTGTGTCCCCACAGAAAATGCTCTAAGTGCATTAAGTACATTAACTCGGCGGATTGCTTCCACAGTACCGAGGCTAGAGTCGACTTCCGGAGTGTTGCACTGTGGGTAGCTATCCCACAGTTCCCACAGTCTCCGCTGCCCATTGGAATTCTGGGTTGAGATCCCAATGCCTGATGGGGCTAAAACATTGTTGCGGGTGGTTCTGGGTACATATCGTCAGGCCCCCGTTCCCTCCCTCCCTCCGTGAAAGCAAGGGCAGACAGTCGTTTCGCGCCTTTTTTCCTGAGTTACCTGTGCAGACGCTATACCACGGCAAGCATGGAGCCCGCTCAGCTCACTGTCACCGTATGTCTCCTGGGTGCTGGCAGACGTGGTACTGCATTGCTGCACAGCAGCAGCAACCCATTGCCTTGTGGCAGCAGACGGTGCAATAGGACTGGTAGCCGTCATCGTCATGTCCGAGGTGCTCCTGGTCGCCTGTGTGAGGTCGATCAGGAGCGCCTGGGCAGACATGGATGCAGGGACTAAATTTGGAGTGACTTGATCAGGTCGTTCTCTTTAGTCCTGCAGTCAGTCCTATTGAACCATCTTATGGTGAGCAGGCAGGTGATAAGGATTGCTAGCAGTCCTATTGCATCATCTTCTGCCGGGCAGGCAAGAGATGAGGATGGCTAGCAGTCCTATTGCATCATCTTCTGCCGGGCAGGCAAGAGATGAGGATGGCTAGCAGTCCTATTGTACCATCTTCTGCCGAGCAACCATGAGATGTGGATGGCATGCAGTCCTTCTGCACCTTCTGCTGCCAGCCAAAGATGTAAAAGATAGATGGAGTGGATCAAAACAAGAAATAGACCAGATTTGTTTTGTACTCATTTGCAAACCCCCCCGCCACCCGTCTCGGGGACTCATTCCTCTAGGTCACACTGCAGTCACTCACAGAGAAGGTGCAGCGAGGTAAATCTAGCCATGTATCAATCAGAGGCCAGAGTAACCTCCTTGTTCCAATAAGAACAATAACTTAGGTGCACCATTTCTTATTGGAACCCTCCATGAAGTCCTGCCTGAAATACTCCTTGATGTAAAGCCACCCGCTTTGTTGATTTTAACTCCCTGTAAGCCAACCCTGTAAGCCATGTTGTCAGTCGCCCCTCCCTGCGTCAGAGCAACGGCAAACAATCGTGCATCTGAGTTGAGAGTGCTGTCCAGAGCAGTCACAATAGAGCACTCTGGGATAGCTCCCGGAGGCCAATACCGTCGAATTGTGTTCACAGTACCCCAAATTCGACCCGGCAAGGCCGATTTCAGCGCTAATCCACTTGTCAGGGGTGGAGTAAGGAAATCAATTTTAAGAGCCCTTTAAGTTGAAATAAAGGGCTTCATCGTGTGGACGGGTGCAGGTTTACATCGATTTAACGCTGCTAAATTCGACCTAAAGTCCTAGTGTAGACCAGGGCTTACTCACACTGGATCCTTGTTCCTTCTATCTGAGGTACTTGTATAGATCACCATAGCATCTGTGCACCTCACAGTCTTCAACTTGTTATCGTCACAATACCCCTGGGAGGTAAGGAAGTGCTCTCATACTCATTTTACAGATGGGGAATTGAGGCACAGAGAGGCTAAGTGACTTGTCCAAGATCACATAGGAAGTCTGTAGTGGAGCAGGAAATTGAATGCAGGTCTGCCAAGTCCTAGGCCAGTATCCTAACCACTGGCCCACAAATCAATGGTTCTAGTTGATAGGTAAGACGTTATATATATATATATATATCTCATGGGTATGGGTATTAGACCATGGTCCTATGTTAAAAAAAGTGATGATGTAATTTTTAGAGCTGGTCAAAAACATTTTTTAAATTTAAAAGTAAGGGACAAATTTTTCACAAAACAATTTTACTATCTGTTCTAATGGGTTTTATTAATGTTGAGAAATTAACACTTTAAGGGCCAGGCTGGAAACCCTTACCCCCACTGACTAGTACCCCATACCAGAAGTGACCCTACAGGAGTCAGTTGAGGAGTGAGGGGCTGGCAATGTGGCCCCAAGGCAGTTTGTTGGTCCTCACTGAATGTTGTCTACTTACGTTTTCTATATGTAACAATGTGAAATATTTTGATTTAAAAACATTTGTAAAGTAAAAAGTGAACTTTTAGCTCTTAAAGTCCTTGGCTGCCTTTTTAGCAATAGCACTTTTTGGCTGCCACACTTTATACAGCAAAGTTTCCTGGAAGGCACAATCATTCTGTCCTTCAAGCAGGTCAGAATTCATGTGTAACTGCTGACCTGTTTTATACCTGGTCTGTAGTATAAAATCAGAAAGACAGTGGTACAAATTGTGAGCTGACCTATGTCATTAATCTAATTGGGGTTGCACGGGATGTAAGCAAATAAGAAACTTAAGTTGATATATTGTGTACAACTCATGTGGAGCAACAGGATGCACATACAAGGCCATATTCTGCTTTCAGTTATGCCAGGCAACTCTCTTGAAGTCAATGAGTGCAACTGAGAGCAGAACTTAATATGCTGTATCTGGCTTCCTTTATCCATTTCCATTTGCCTTCTGAAAAATACTGCGTTAGCACTTAGGAATTCCTCTTTAAGATTTTAAAATGTCACCTTTGACTTCTGTATTTCAAATAATTGTTTGGAACATGACATATGTAAACTAGGGGTCCATTCCTTCAAACTCACATTTGGATAACTTGAGTAGTCCCCTGAAAAGTTACCCAAGTGCGTGTTTGCAGAATCAGGCCTTAGGTAGGCAGTAAAGCCATGTGTCAGCAAGGTACTTAACACATGCCTGACGTTAAGCATATGTGTAGTCCCACTGAAGTAAAAATTCTGACATTTCACAATTCAGGTTCAGGGCACTACTCATTTGCTTACAGTTAGGCATGCGCGTGTGAGTACCGTGCTGAAACAGGGCCTAAAACCCTATAACTAAGGGAGGCATGAGGTACAGTCAGGGTCTCTGGAAAATCAGTGGTGCACGGAAATGGAGGTTCTTACATTTTTAACGTCTTTTCATATTTGTTGTTGTCTGCATTTCTTAGAAGACACTGCTGCTTGCCTTCTCTCCGCCAGCAGAACCATATATTTAGTATGTCACCACTGTCCCCCATAGGGTTGCCAGGCATCCAGTTTTTGACCGGAATGCCCAGTCGAAAAGGGACCCTGGCAGCTCTGTTCAACACTGCTGACTGGGCCGCTAAAACGTCAGTTGGCGGTGCGTTGCTCCTGGAAGCAGCTGGCATATCCAGCTCCTAGGCAGAGGGGTGGCCATGGGAGCTCTGAATGCTGCCGCTGGGAACCACGGCCCATGAGAGCTACCGTGGTGGCGCCTGTGGACAGGGGCAGCGTGCAGAAGCCCCTGGCTGCCCCTCTGCCTAGGAGCCGGACATGCTGTCCGATTCCGGGAGCCAACTGAGGTAAGCACCACCCAGCCGCAGCATGCACCCTCTTCCACACCCAACCCTCTGCCCCACACTGGAGCCCCCTCTCACACCATGAACCCCTAATTTCTGCCCCCACCTTGGAGCCTGCACCCTCAGCTGGAGACCTCCCTCCCGCACACCAATTCCCTGCCCCAACCCAGCGAAAGTGAGTGAGGGTGGGGGAGAGTGAGCGATGGAGGGAGGTGGGATGGAATGAGCAAGAGGTGGGGCCTCAGAGAAGGGGCAGGGCCTCGGGGAAGTGCAAGGCAGGGGACGGGGCAAGGATGTTTGGTTTCGTTTGATTAGAAAATTGGCAACCCTAGTCCACCAGCCTACTTTTACCAAAAAATGGAGTCAAAACTTGTTTATTTCCCCCCCTTTTTTTCTGACAAAACTCCAGGAAACTGACTACAAGATTGACAAGCTTAGAATGAGTTAACAAAATTTTGTAAATTAGGGGGGAAATGTTTACAAAGCCAGTTTGGCTGTGAAATATCCATCCAGCTTTAATAATGAAGATAATATATAAGCTAACTGCCCAATTCTCGGAGTTACACACATGTGTGGCCCTAGTTCAGGAAAGCCCTTATTCACATGCTTAATTTTCAATATATGCTCAAGTTCCATTGCCTTCAATGGGGAACTGAAGCATATGCTTAAGTGCTATCCTGCATAGGGATACTCTTCCTGAATCTTGGCCCGGGCAGGGCAGAATAAGGCTCTTGAGCACTCAATTCAATTACTGTGGGCTCCATGGATATACCTTCTTTGTATCACTCTAAATATTATACTCTATTGTTGCTCTTGGAGGTGAAATTTGTCCATCTCTCAGAAAAAAAGCAGCAGAATTCACAAGTGGCTGCACAGTCTTTCTGACTGCTGGATCTTATACAGATCTTACACACTGGTATTCGAAATTTACACATTTTTCACATTTAGACTCATTCTTTATCTCCCTCCAAAGACCTTCCCAATATGTTCTCTGTATGGCAGTCATGCTGGTAGAAATATGGGAGGGCAAATCTTGACAAGATGACACACAATGAATTCCAAATACAGTTTAGAAATCCTTTGTAACCCTTAACTTGTATGCTCACACCTCACATAGACATTGCAAAGCTGCAAACACAAAACCTGATTCTCTTCTTGTTCACACAAGTATCAATGAAGAGTAACTCCTGAAGTCAAGGAAGTTATATTGGGTTGAGAAGAGAATTAGGCCCAAAGTCTACTAATAAGAAAAAGGAAATGTAAATAAGGAGGATGAATCATTGGAATTTAAAACAAAAGGGATACATTTTACTTTGTCACATGTGTATAGCCCTAATTAATTAATTAATGCAGTGAAGTTGGATGCAAAATTTGGTCTTCTCTGTTCTGGAACATAGTTGGGTTAAAGTGCCACTGTCTGGTTAAAATTCATATAGCTAATACAAAAAAATTCCTGACATGTCCTACTAACGCTGTAGTTTATTAAAATGGAAAGAGGATTTTTAAAATCTAGTTTTCCGTCCTTATAACAATTTGTTTACATTTGCTCTTTATTCAGCTAGGACAATCAAAATAGACTAGTCAGTTTTATTTTCTGGATCTTTTGCCCTAACACAATGATCCACAGTTTGGGTGCAAACAATTTATATAGACACAAAAAATTCACAATCAAATATTATTGTGAATTGTCTTATAGATTCAGAGATTCATAGGTATTTAGGTCAGAAGGGACCATTATGATCATCTAGTCTGACCTCCTGCACAACGCAGGCCACAGAATTTCACGTCTTCTTACAACCTGAGATTTTGCATCTACATTAAACAGACTTTGACATCATGTGACATCATGGTATTCAGCTAAAAGCTATCAGCTTTATACTTTGTGGAAAGTTTATAGATGCTGTTATTTTCTCTCTCTCACACACACACACTCCTCCTTTTTTTCTTATATTGCTGTGCACTGTATTTATGCAAAATCTAACCTTAAAATCTCAGACTTTTTCCCTGACCTGGTTTGGTAGGGTGGAGATAATACTGGAAGATTCAGGTCTGTAACTTTATGGGTATGCTTGAGTTGGACTAAGTTTCTCTTAATCTTCATGTTGTTGTTGAAAAAGGTTCTCGGATTTTCTTTAGATTGCCTCAAACTTCTTACCATATGTGTTTGCTGTTGGGATATAGGGGAAATTGGTGGTCTTGAGCCATTGACCAAAAATGGAGGGGAGCCACTTGTTTGTTGCTGTGATGTTCCCAAACATGAAATCTTTTTAACTATGGTGTCTCTCCAGGCAGCTTGTCTCAGCCTGGGCAAAGGGGAAAGTTGTGGTGTTTCAATCATTAGTAGATTAGGACTTTCCTTTTCTGAATACAACCATGTTGGGGTTGGAATGGTCTCATCCATTGCTTTGAGAAGGTCTTTAAATCTTGTGTCCTGTTGAGGTGTAGGACTATGGTCTACAACTCTATTTTCTGTTAGAGACCGTGGTGTTACTCTGCTTGTACATGACATTGCAGATCTTTGAGCCTGGTGGTTTGCAGAATGTGTTAGGTTATTTACTAATGTAGGAGGTGGTTTCTCAGGAAGATATGATTTCCTCACTTCAGCTAAGTCTTTAAAATCATCCAAATTCTCCTGCAGATCCAAAAGTGGCTGATTCATTGGCTCACATGAATTATTTTTATTTGGTGATTTCGGAGGTTCAAGATGAACCCATTCTCTATCTGCAAACTTGGAAACTAAATGGAATATAGAATGGATAAGATCAGTTCACGCTGAAATGGTAGCGTCAATAAAAGTAACAAGTTATTACTGAAAGTACCTCCCCTTGGGACTGTGAATTTTGCTGACTGTTAGTAGAGTTTTTGCAATATTATAAATAATAAAAAAAACTTGATATAGTGCCATAAGTTTACACGTACGCTTTCAAAAGTAACTAGTGATTTTAGTTGCCAACTTTAGATGCTTTAAAGTATCCTGATTTTCAGAGGAGAGATGATCAACACTCTGAAAATCAGACCCCTTTTAAAATGCTGGCGTTCAAGACTGAAGCACCCACAATCGCTAGTCACTGTTGAAAAATTACACCTGTGTGTAACCATAATTGCTTATAAGTGGTGTAAGGTTCAGTAGCAGTGATGACACAGCATAGCTCACATCCAAATGAGGAGGAAGCTATTGATGCTAAGATGAAACAGAGTGTGGACAGCTGGGCATAGGGTTGCCTACCTTTTTGTTATTTCTGTAGAGCTATTACTAGGGCTATTACTCAGCATTTATTAAAGACAGTATGAATCTAAAAATATTTAGGTGCATAATGATGGGGTCAGAATCAATCAACATTTATTGAGAGGTCAAATTCAGAGTTAGGGTCCAATTATCCATGGCTCTGCACCTTGCACTTGTTATTTACATCATTGCAAAGAAAGTGTAAACTGCCACCTTTCTGATTTGGTGCAGGGCAATGAAGAATGTAAGTGGGTGCAACCATGTTGAAATTACCTAAGTTGTGACTCTTATACCAGACCTAGATTCAGCCTCAAAGTCTAAAGTCACTTTCTCTTTTTCTCTCCCAAAATAATCAGTGTTTGGAATTTCTTGACCTTGGAGGTTCCTCACAATCCTCCTTACTAGGACTCATGAGGAAAACAATGGAAATGACTTGGAGAATAACATGTAATAGACAGTTACTTATAGTCAGTATATCCAGAGTAACAATTGGGTTGATGCTTAGTTATGACTATTCTTTCTTACATGTACAAAGTTTTCAAATTGATCACCAAAACTTGGGATCAGGAAAGAATTCCTCCAAGAGTGTAATGGCAAGGCCTTTGGACATATTGAATGATTTTTTTGAGCATTGATTATCATCTATTGGGCATATCTCTTGTTGCAGAGGAGGGTGGATATGGGTGGACCTTGTTCTTTCCCATCACACTCCTCTCTGTTTCAAAATGGTGTTCTACCACTGTCTTCAGTGAATGCAAGATCAATCCCTAAATCTCCTTCACATTGACTTAGTTAGGGGAGCGCACACTTCCAAGTCTTTAAAAATCTGTTCTGGGTAACAAACAGAATGTGTATTTAGTGTAATGCTGGAGATAGTTCTATGAGGGGAAAACTGTGGGAAGCTAGAGAACTGGAGCTGAGCTAAATTTTTTGAACTCTCTCCTTCCACTCAAAAAAAATGGGGAAAATTTCTAAAAAAAAATCATAAAATGTTTTCACTTTTTACTGACTTGTGCTAAAGGAACATTTTCAGATTAATAAGCCATTAATAGATTTTAGTACAGTACCTTCTGGTAAATTTTCTTGGTTATCTAAAGTAATTGCAATTTCATCTTCTTGAATGGCATCTGGAATTGCTGGGGTTAATGCAGAAGGAAATGTCTTATTGTCATAGTTGTTGAGGTTTTCTGTTGTGACCAGTTCAGCCTTTTGGGAAATCTGAATATCTGCATCTTGATTCAGGTTTCTAGGTTTGCCATCACATTTTTCTATTACATGTTCCCTCTGAAAACATAACAGTCATAATTCATCTTGTCTTAAATTGAAAAGAAGCTTGAATGTACAAGGAAATGAAACACAACAAGCTCAGACATGTGCAGATGAAACTGTGCATCTTCCTTCCCCACCAGTCCTGCAGAAATCCCCTCCCGCCCCTCTCCCCACAATATAGTACAGAATGAGCCAGCAGAGAACTTGTTCATTGGTCTCCCTCTAATCCCCAAGATCCACATGGTTTGTGAGCTGGCAAGTGCTGCTTCCTGACAGATCAATTAGGGAGAGGTCTGCAAAGAGACCCTATTAGGTTTACTCTCTCTTAGCCCCCTCCTGCTATTTTACCTGCAGAAGGAGGTGATCAGAACCTGGAGCAATAATTCATGTTGTCCATTCCCTCTTTGTATCTTATTACATTGTTGGCTTTAACAACCTCATGTGGTAATGAGTTCCATAGTCTAATTGTGTGTTGTGTGAACAGTATTTCCTTTGATCAGTTTTGAATTTTCCACCTTTCAAATTAATTGAATACCTCCTTGTTCTTGTGTTATGAGATAGGGATAACAGATGGTCCAGATCTGCATTCTGTAAATTATTCATTATTTTGTATACTTTTATCACATCCTGACTTGTTTGTCTCCTTTCTAAGGTAAATAATCACAGTCTTTTCAATCTCTTTGTATATGAGAGTTTTTTCATGCCCCCAATTAACCCTCTTCCTGTTCTACAGAAGAATTTGTCGTCTACTCAGAAGCAGAGCAATCTATAAATGCAGTGATCTTACCTCAATGATCCACTTAAAGTGTGGTTAGTCCTGTTCTTAATTCTAATGATTTTAGTTTGAAAATAATTTATTCACAATATTTTAAGTGAGAAAAAAAATTCTCTCACTTTTAAACTTTAACTTCTCCTACACTTAGGGGGTGTCTCACCTGAATGAAAACAAATTCAAAAAATTTTGTTTCTTTCGAAGTTTTTCACCAAGCAAGCACCACCCCCCCCCTTTTTAGGACCAGATCTGCTAGTAAAATGCTTCAAATTGGAGAGGCGCCTGCCCATAGGACAATAATATACTTTATTTTTTAAGTAAAAAACAAGTGTTTTATTTTAACCTTTTTTCCTCTATTTTTCTTAGCTGACTCCACTAGTTGAGTGCAGCTCCATAATAAGCAGCAGTAGGTGGGAACCTGGAATTTCCTACTCCCTCCTTCAAAAGGAAGATCCAAACCCAGGTGATGCTGGGAAGCCAGCATAGGGATGAGGGATACTCAGGCCAGGTTACTGGGGTGGGGGTGTAAGGAGAGATACTAGGGGTTGTTGTTGGAAGGGGAGAAGAAAAGGAAGTGAGAGAGGATGCACTGAAAAGAACATTGGATCTAGGAATGGGAGCAGCTGAATGTGGAGTAAGAACGAAAACAGACCAGGGAAGGGAAATTGTTCAATGTGTGCATTTGGGCTGGGGTGGGGTGGGGTGGGGAAAGAGACAAGGCAGCTGTGGATAGGCAGGGGAGGAGGCAAGCTGGGCTGGAGATAGCTTAGTTGAAAGGATTTGTTTTAACTCTCTTCCTCCTTGTAGCTGCCCATCTGGCTCCATAGTGCCTCTTCCCTGATCAACTTCCCTGCTGGCATCCCACTGTTGTATGCAGTATTGTAACCATGTTGGTCCCAAGGTATTAGAGAGACAAGCTGGGTAAGGTCACATCTTTTATTGCACCAACTTCTGTTGGAGGGAGAGAGAGACAGGCTTCCAAGTTCATACAGAGCTTAAAGAAGAGCTGTGTGTAGCTCGAAAGCTTCTCTCTCTCACCAACACAAGCTGGTCCAATAAAAGATGTGACCTCACCCATCTCTAACATCCCACCGAACAGTTTCCCTGCCTCATTCTGGCTGAGCATCTGCTCCCTGTTTAGTAGCTCCTCCACTCAGCACCTTCCCTGCCTGGCCCCACTGCGTTCAGCAACCTTCTTCCTTTTTCAAAGCAAGGACCCCCACAATTACTGTCCTGCTTCTCAGCAGCCTCCTGAACTTGGGGAGTTTTGAGTAGGGATTAGAAATACACTGTAGGGAAATCAGGACCTGTCAGTCTGAGTAATGGGGAGAAAGGGAATCCTGCTGCCCTGACAACGGTGCTTTAGCTCTTGAACGTCTAAAGTTCCCACCTTCAAATGTGCTAGCGTGAACTGGTTCACTTGTTTCTCAGCATTGTGACTCTGCCCCCTACCCTTCCGCTGTTGGAACATCCAGCCAGCAGGGGGCTCTCTAAATCCCAAGGGTCAGAAAACGGAACTACAGCCTGAGGTTTGAGGGGACTGGACTTGGGAGAGAGCTGGAGGCTGCCTGGGAGCTGGCTGCAGAGGGAAGGCCAGGCAGCAGGCATCCTGAAGGCTATGAGTCAGACACACACCCTGTTGCTGGCAGGGGACTATCTTTAGCAGAAAGATATCGAGCTGGGTGCTGCAGGCAGGAAAATAACATAGAGAGCCCCCCCAGTGAGACTTTGACCTTATTACCACTGTGTGTCTAGCCTTCCCTTAGGGGGTTTGAATTAGCAACTGTTGGTCTATCTTATGTTGTAACTAGGGCTGTCAAACGATTAAAAAAATTAATCACGATTAATCACATGATTTAAAAAATTAAGCATGATTAATCGCACTGTTAAACAAGAATAGAATACCATTTATTTAAATATTTTTGGATGTTTTCTACATTTTCAAATATATTGATTTCAGTTACAACACAGGATACAAAGTGTACAGTGCTCACTTTATATTTATTTTTTATTACAAGTATATGCACTGTAAAAAAACAAAAGAAATACTATTTTTCAATTCACCTAATACAAGTACTGTAGTGCAATCTCTCTATCATGAAAGTTGAATTTACAAATGTAGAATTATGTACAAAAAAAACTGCATTCAAAAATAAAACAAAGTCCTCTCAGTCCTACTTCTTGTAAGCCAATTGATTCAGCCAACCACTCAGACAAACAAGTTTGTTTATATTTGCAGGAGATAATGCTGCCCACTTTTTGTTTACAATGGCACCTGAAAGTGAAAACAGGCACTGCTGTAGCTGGTGTTGCAAGATATTTACCTGCCAGAGGTGCTAAAGATTCATATGTCCCTTCATGCTTCAACCACCATTCCAGGGGACATGTGTCCATGCTGATGACAGGTTCTGCTCGATAACAGTCCAAAGCAGTGTGGACCGACACATGTTCATTTTCATTATCTGAGTCAGATGCCACCAGCAGAAGGTTGATTTTCTTTTTTGGTGGTTTGGGTTCTGTAGTTTCCATATCAGAGTGTTGGTCTTTTAAGACTTCTGAAAGCATGCTCCACACCTTGTTCCTCTCAGTTTTTGGAAGGCACTTCAGATTCTTAAACCTTGGGTCAAATGCTGTAGCTGTCTTTAGAAATCTCACATTGGTACCTTCTTTGGGTTTTGTGAAATCTGCGGTGAAAATGTTCTTAAAATGAACATGTGCTGGGTCATCATCTGCGACTGCTATAACATGAAATATATGGCAGAATGCGGATAAAACAGACCAGGGGACATGCAATTCCTCCCCATCCCCCAAGGAGTTCAGTCACAAATTTAATTAATGCATTATCTTTTTAATGAGCATCATCAGCATGGAAGCATGTCCTCTGGAATGGTGGCTGAAGCATGAAGGGGTATAGGAATGTTTAGCATATCTGGCACGTAAATACTTTGCGATGCTGGCTACAAAAGTGCCATGCAAATGCCTGTTCTCACTTTCTGGTGACATTGTATATAAGAAGAGGGCAGCATTATCTTCTTTAAATGTAAACAAACTTGTTTGTCTTAGTGATTGGCTGAACAAGAAGTAGGACTGAGTGGACTTGTAGGCTCTGAAGTTTTACATTGTTTTGTTTTTGAGTGCAGTTATGTAATAAAAAAAATCTACGTTTGTAAGTTGCACTTTCACGACAAAGAGATTGTACTACAGTACTTGTATGAGGTGAATTGAAAAACACTATTTCTTTTGTTTATCATTTTTACAGTGCAAATATACGTAATCAAAAATAATATATACCTTGATCTCAACCACAGAATATAATATATATGAAAATGTAGAAAAACATCCAAAATATTCAATACATTTCAATTGGTATACTATTGTTTAACAGTGCAATTAAAACTGCGATTCATCGTGATTAATTTTTTTGAGTTAATTGCGTGAGTTAACTGCGATTAATTGATAGCCCTAGTTGTAACATTGTAAAAACACGTTTTTAATCTTATGTCCCATGAAAAACGTTGGGTATAATTTGTGGGAAAAACAGCTCTCTCAAAGCTTGAATACATTTTGTGAGTTCGCAAAATGCTTGGAAAAGTTTGAAGCTTACCAAACTTCAAACTCTTAGGTTAGTCCATGCCTACTACGCATTTGCAATGCCCAAATCACAATTAAATAAATTGTCTTTAGAGTATATATAAAAACAAAATAAAATATGTTTAATTTGACAACATTGTTAAAACCACACTATATCAACTGGGAATATGAGATGTCATAAGTGTTTTAGGCAAAGCAATCAAATAGTCTCCCAGGATTTACACACTGCTTGTTAAGAAAACAAATTTTCATCTTACATTTTGCAAGCTGTCACCTTATATACAGTACATCAGAAAACTTGCCATGACTGGTTTTACTGCCAAACCTCTTAAGAGCTAATTGGTTAAGCACCTGGGCAGGAAGCTTTTTGGCAGAAACACTGTTTTCGACAAGGGCTAGCTATAAAGTTCTGGATGGCAAATTATAATCATTAAGGCTCTCTTCTACAAAAGAACACACATAATGCAAATACATTGCTTGGAGAAATTACTGTGCATGAAAGGACAGGCCATGTGTTATATTTATCCAATGGCTTATGGCTCAAATTTGAACATGGAAAGAATTTTTTAAGGGTCAAATTTTCAACAGGCTTCTGTAATTGCACCTACAAAAATTGGAATCGCATCTATTTGCATTCACAAAAACCCTTATTTTCATGTAGAAATGCCAGTTTGACTGTAAAACCAGCATTTGCAAACACAGCTACTCATTCGACTTAAGTAAATACAGTTTGTTGTACATGCAAAAGAATGCACTTGCAATTTTTGCAGTTGCAAATTAGAAGGCTTGTTGAAAATTTGTCCTTAAGAGTTTACATTTTTCTTTGATTTTGTGTGGAAACACTTTTGACTATTGATTGGAGCAGGTTGAATATTACAAAAATAATGTTTGTGAATATTTGTTTGAATTCCAAGCAGTTATTTGGTTTGACCATGTTACTACCTTTTTATTATATGCCATTCATGAACATTGTTGCCAGTGTTTATGTTAATATTTGATGAATCTTTTGGTTCTTTTTGGCCAGAATTTTCTGAAAGGAGTTAGGCACCCAAGTATCATTGAATTTCAGTGAGGAGTTGGGTGCTTAATTCCCTTTGGCTCCTTTTGAAAATCTCAGCCTCTAGGGCCTGATCCAAAATCAATGAAAATTTGTCCTCAAAGGGCTTTGGATCAGGCCACATTTACTATTTTTTCTTTGCTATACATTGGTTACTCTCTTGGTTTTAAAATGTTTTAGGCTCTGGTTCTGCAAACACTACTTTGTGTGCTTTCATTTTTATGCGCCTGTATATTCTTACTGAGCTCAGAGAGACTACTCTTGCATTTACAGTAAAGCACATGCATAAATTTGCAGATCTGGTGCCTTTGTTATTCAGTTGTGGATTGGAAACTATGTTGTGTGATTTAGTGACCAATCACAGTCTGCGACTAACAAATAGAAAATATTTGACTTTATCCGGAATAAAAAGAGCATCTATGAGTCCTCTGTAGGCATCTTTGATGAAATGTGACATACAAACATCAAATACCCACATCATTATAACTAAACTGCTGCAATATCTTCTCATGTAAATCACAACCAGAAGACCAGACAAACTAACAGATGAAAAATCCTCCCTCTCCACCAATTAGCCATCCTCATGCCTCTCTCCGACTTTCAAATACTTATGGGGGCATAAGAGGGGGTGAGCTAGATTGAGTGCTCTGCTGCGTGCTCGACAGGTCTTTGGATTTGGGTTATTTCAGACCAAAGCAGAAAGGCTGCACAAAGAGAATGTAGCAGTGAAGCTTCAGAACAGGTACTTCTGCAGGTGTTGGCAGCACAGTCTAGTGGCACTGGGCCTAGGACTCAGCAGACCTTGGTTCTATGACTGGCTCTGACCTGCTGTGTGACCTCAAGCAAGGGGATGGATCGCATGATGATTACCTGTTCTGTTCATTCCCTCTGGGGCACCTGGCACTGGCCACTGTCAGAAGGCAGGATACTAGGCTAGATGGACCTTTGGTCTGACCCAGTATGCGCGTTCTTAACATCACCTCTCTCTCTGGTTTTGTTTCCCCTCCCGCCCTTTGTCTGTCCTGTCTCTTGGTGTATAGCGTGTTTTCTTTCTTTCCTTGATTATACTTTTAATGTTTTTTGACCTGAGTTTTGCCTTTTTGTAGATATAAGCATAAAATAGCTGTTGCTACAGAACAGGAAAGGGAATACTGGGAAAATATTAACATTTATTAAAAAAACAATGGTCAGTCTAGATGATACATATTTTAGGATGTTAAGGGAATTGGCAAGTGGACTGTATCACTACAAGTTATGATTTAAGAGACCTCATTGGGGGGGATGATTAGAAGTGTTAATTATGTATATGGCTTGGATAGGTAAAAATTAAAAGGTGAACATACATGATTAGTTAAAAATATTTGTAGAGCATAAACACCAAGGTAGAGAAATTATTTATGGTTGTGAAAAAGGGTGTAACTAGGAGTAATGGGATGAAATTAAGAAACAAACAATTTGGGCTGAAAATCTGGGAAAGTTCCCTGCCAGGAAGATCTACTGGGTTATTGAATAGTCTTCAAATAGAACTAGTAGAAGGCTTGAACCTAGAAACTTTTAAATGTAGACTTTACCAACCACTTATTAATGAACAATAGGGAACAGGTCAGCAAT